>NC_142339.1:58840005-58991369 GCF_054954075.1 Amborella trichopoda
ACCTTGAAAAACGCCTTGATATTAAACTTCAAAAGACCAACCTTGCACAAATCACAAAAGTCAATCCAGGGAACCAATCCAATCCATCAGGCTTACTACAAAGCCCTGTAACTTGAAGAATCCATCTCACTCTACCACTCTCTCTAGGATGGGCTTGCTTTCATTTTGGATCATCTCTAGTATTCTGGTCCCTTTAGCATCTCTAGCATGGAACCTTGTGAGCTTATATATCAACCCTTCGTGGTATCTTTTATTCAAGATAGTGATTTGGGATCGAGTTTTCGGAAAATATGTCTCGGGATTATCATTTCGTACTTCTTGGATGATTCGCCTGGCTATGCTAGCTCTGTTCAAAGTGGTGGGAAATCGTATGACTCGACAATTTGAGGCCATGATTTATGAGTTTTTCTTCGGTAGGCCTCAAAATCACAGTAATACAAATTCTTTTCAAGCTCAACCAGAAGTTGAAGAAGAATCAAGAAGATTGGAGGTTGAGAAGAGTGATTATGAGTTAATCATTCATGAATATCTGTTCTTGAGTCCTGATAATTACAGTGGTTCTCAGGAGGAAGAAGTTAAAGATGGTTATGTATTAGATAATACTAATAGTCATCCATCTTTAACAAAAGGAAGTAATGAGATTGCAAACCCAATACAGAGCATTGTTTTATATGACTATGACTTTCTTCAAGATGGCTCAGATATGGGAGAAGAATCAGGAGGCCTTGAACTTCAAAGAACTGATTTTGGATATGGGGAAAGTTTAATACCAGAGTTGGAAGATGTCCGAGTGGAGGATTTGAAACTTGAAAGCCAGAGTGGTGAAAGTGAAGAAGACGAGACCTTGGCGCTTGTTGTTGGTTTTGAATATCGAGCTTTGGAAAGGGAATTCCAGGAGAGAAGAGAAGAAGAAATGGATGGGTTTTACAGGGTTTACAATGAAAGGATGAAGTGGTTTGATACACTCAACTGTGAAAGAACATTGGCAATAAGTGGGTACTCAAATCTTGGTTTCTTACTGATTAAATTTCCCTGTTTCAAAAATTTTCATCATATTTAGAACATGCCTCTGTTTTTGTTCTAAAGAACCACTTATATAGAGAACCAAATTTATTTTTATTAAAATAAGCCTTTCATATAGATAACCAACTTCATTTATACCTGGATCCCTTGTAGCATTGACAAAATCTCAGAGATGATTCATTTTACAAGTGAGTTTTCACTCGTGCAAAATGAATTTGTTTTGAATGTCTAAAAGTTTAGAGGGACTTTTTGAATTAGCTGAATTTTGTTTTTATTGTTTCATAACGTTTTATCAGTCCATGATTTCATTGTGACAACGGAAAAAACTAATTATGTGTTTGAAATCTCAGGCACCATGTTAAACAAACAAGTGGGAAACTTCAGTTTATCTGATGTCTTGGCCTTTGCAACTACATATACTCCTGAAATCTATTCAAGCAAAGCTGGGATGAGAAGGCTCATGAGGAGCTTACAGAGTGACTTTGAGACTGTATATGTTGGGCAGTCATGCTTATGTTGGGATGCTCTCCATCACCAGTTCAGGAAGGTCCAGGATATGTCTTCCCCTGATGACAGGGAGAGCATTGTGTACAATTACAGTGCAGGGAGGTTTCAGCAATTCCAGGTATTGTTGGAGAGATTCATGGAGAATGAGAAGTTCTATGGAGAAAGATTCTGGAGTTATGTCCAGTGCAGGTTTTCTCAGAAATATTTCCTCCATGTTCCTGCTATAGCTGGTAGTGTGCCCTGTTTTTCTCTGCTTTAACGCGTATTCTTGAATCTTGATCTCGCGTTATAATATGTTAATATTAGTTGCACTCCAATACCATGTCCACTGCTCTCTCATGGTTGGTCAGCAGTAGGAATCGAACTTATTACAGTCTTCCAAATCATAAACAACTAACCTCTCAAGTACAATCCCCTCTCACTTACACACACACAACAAATAAGTTCACAACCCTCTCATTGTCTCACTTTCTCCCTCTCTCTCTCACACATACAAAAATAAGTTCATGACCCCTTCTCCCTCTTGTTGGATATGGTGATATCCAAAATCACCCACATAATTATGTGGGATTGAGATTGATATTGATAAGTTTCTTAAAGAAAATAGACCAAAATGATTAGGACTCTTGGATATATCTCCTGGTTTTTTAGACATATGTAACATCTAGAAGAAATTTTCTATTTAGGGTGGATTCCTAACTTTATATACATGGGTTGAAAGAGTAGAGAATTTAGTGTGTCTTAGTTGGGTCACCATATGGGAAAGATGACTTCCTCTAGAAAGAGAGGGAGGCAGGGCCTCTTGTACATGAGATGCAAGTTCTCTCTTAGAGAGAAGAAAGCTTTCTATGGAGAAAAACATTAGTTTGTTGTAGAGAAGCACTTCCCATAGAGATTTTAGGTGGTTTTACCTTTTAGTTAGCGAGAAAATCAGTTTCTCATTGTCTCGTGTCTCTATCTGGTATTATCGATAATGATTGCCACAAGTAAAGAGAAGGAAGAACGACATGTAGTGTCGGTTGAAAGAGTGGTCTAAAAGGATTTGCTCGACTTGGTTTTGTTAAGGGTTAGAGAGGTAAACTCTATATCCCAAAATCTTTGATATAACTTTCATTGGTATAGTGGATTTTAGTTTGCCGTGCCCATAGCCCTTTTAAGGTGAACTATATAAATCTTTGCAATCTTGTGGTATGTATTTCATGCTTTATTTATCATACTTTATTTGTCAAAAATCAACCCATTGAATTTAGAGCTTTCACGTACAACACCTCTCTCTCTCATGCATTTTCTTTTATTGGATAACTAGAATTTAGTGTAAAATTCTTATTAAGTAAAGGATACTTGCAAGGAGTGGAGAGAAGCACAGAGAAAACAATGACACCAGAAGAACTGGTCAGAGTGATAGAGGACTCAATAAAGACATTTTGGGCTTTTATCAAAACAGACAGTAAGTGTTCTTCTTGGAATCTTCAAGGCCTTTTTTTCACCCACCCTAGAGTTGAAGACCCAAGAGACTTAGAGGTACTCAGTGACCTCAAAAGGAGACTTCATGCAGTAAGTCCAAAAATGTTTTCATTATTTAAACCTCAATTCTCTTTTTCTAAGAGCTTTCAAGACTCAAAATGTTTATTTGGGTTTGTTTTTTTTTTCCTCAATTGTGGGTTGGTTTTATTTTTAATTGTTCTTTTCTATTGTGCAGAAGGAAATTGAGATGAAGGGGTTGCAAAGAAAGAATAGGTGCTGGGTGAAGAGGTCAACCCCTATCCAAGAATCAGATAGAATGGAGATGTTGTTTTGTATGATCGATATGAAACTCATCTCCAGGGTTTTGAAGATGTCTACTATTACCTCCGATCAACTCATCTGGTGTCAAAAGAAGCTGAACCATATTGAGTTTAGGGGAGGCAGGGCGGCAGAGAGAGATTGCACAGGCTATCTATTTCCATCTTCATGACATTCCCACCAGATCTAGGACTTCCAGTTTTGATTTTGTGTATAGAGTTTTGTCTGCTGGGACTCTGGTGTGTGAGAGGGGGGGGCAATGCTTGGATTGTGTACAGTTCGTGTGCTGGGTATACTATTGTAGAGAAGCGTTGTAGAGGGCCTTTGTATTCCTTTTTGTAAAAATAAAAGAAGACTTACAAAGAATGAAGTCAATTTGACTGAATTTTAATACTTAGATCTTGTCCCCTAGCTTTTGGTGCAATACCGTGACGTCTTCTCCCTTATCCAAATCAAGCTAACCTCAATCCCTGAAAAGAAAGTTTTAGGAAAGCATTACGCAAAGCTTTATTTACAAAAGTTGGCGAATAAATAAAGGTGGCTCTTAAATGTTAAAGGTAAAGCCTGATTTTTTTTACTTTTACTAATGGACATGGCAAGTCATTGTGGACATGATTCCTATGTTTTGAGGCTCATGTGAACCCCAGTGTATGACAAATCCCCAACTCGGCTCGGGCCTCACCTGAGTCGGCTTGACTTGGGTGTGTGGTTAGTCTAGAGGCAAAAACTTAGTCCGAGTTGGCCTCTAAACCCTATTTTTGTTGTTAAAATATCGCCGGTTTGATTCGGGACTCAATAAGTTGGATCAGGTGACTCGGATCGGGACCCTGACGAGTCCAAGGATGAGCCTGAGTTATTGGTGTAATCCAAAATTAAAGGAATATAGAAACAAATGAAACATATATAAACAAATCATATAAATAGGGAAAATGTAAATGATAGAAATAAGAAATAATGGAAAGTTTTTGTATGATAGGATATAAAATCATTGGGCACTTTATATTTCCTTTAGAACAATAAGTGAAAAAATTGTAAAATGTAGACCTTTTGGGTCACTATTGGTGGGCCTTCTAGTTTTTTTATTGTTTTTCTCACAAAATTGACTCGAGTTGATGCTATGTATCTTATAATGCATGACTAGTTATGCATTTGTTTGGTAAATCGAAATTCTAATCTTTACATATTTTAGACCCAAATCTATAAAAAGTCAAATGAAGATTCAGTACAAAATCACACGGAAAGGACCAAACAAACATGTCATTGCAAATTAATAAAAAATCGATGGTGCGTATGCACATTAAAGATTTAGAGAATAGTCATGTGTAACACAATTGGTTCATATATTTTAGGGCTTTCGTTGGTCAAAATCTTACATTTGGCGACTTATCTTCCTTTTATGTGAATAGCAATAAAGGTTACCAATGACCTCATTCGTGAGTTGGAAAGGGTCGGGGTCGTGGCGGTAATACCCCCATACTTTAGTTGCCTGTTGTGGCTTTCGTTTTCACTGACATCTTAAAATACTATTAACTATTTCAAAAATGAGTAAAGGCTTGTATTCCCTATTGAATTACCCAAAAAAATAAAAATAAATATTCCCCACTGAATTACCAAAAAAAAGAAATAAAAGGCCTCACTCCTTACAGAGGAAGCCCCAAGCCAACACATATCTAATAGTTAGGAGCCCCAAGCCAACACATATCTAATGAAATATTTAATGAAAAGTGATTAGTAAACTTAAAGAGAAAAGTTTCTATAAGGTGTAGCACTTACAAAAACCTCATGCTAGAAAACCTTCCAATTTGTCATATCGGCTTCGAAAATTATGAATTCAAAATACAAACCAAAGTCCTGAAAGGAATAACACTTGTACGCCATTGTCTACACGGTCCATCTTTAAGGTTTTAAGTATTTGTGATTTGCTTAATTTGTACTATTTTTAGAACTTTAAATTCATAATTAGGAGTCAAAACAGATTTTCACGCCACCATAAGAGTTTCCAACACCTAACCTACACACCCCCCCCCCCCCCCCCCCATAAGAGTTTCCAACACCTAACCTACACACCCCCCCCCCCCCCCCCCCCATAAGAGTTTCCAACACCTAACCTACACACCCCCCCTCCCCCCGCCAATAGGGTTTGGATTTGCACCTTACTTTGATTGTTTTAGGTGGGTGCCTAATATAAACTGCCCCCAAACTTAAAAATTCAGTCATTACTTGGTCTAAGATGAGCCAGGGAATATGATCCCTTGCGCTTTTCACCACTGAAATGTTGGACCCTTTCTTATAGAGCCATCAAATAGTCTAGATTCTTATTTTTTGTCAATTATTTTTGTTTAGTTGAAAATAACTTTGAATTGCTATTACTATGTGAGACATCTAGTGCATGTTATATCAAATGCATGATGGCAGAAACCTTACTGTTTGGAACTGTAAACCAGGGCTGGGACTACCCCGATCATTGAGTGGCGTCCGGACCCAATGCTGACCAGGGCCTAGGTCCCTTTGAGCTGGTCTAGGGCCTGGACTCTAACTCTGGTGGCTGGACTTGCTGGGTCCACTGCGCATATATGTATATAACATTGTCGGGTCAAGCTAGACCCACTGAGGGCCAAACGGGATTGGTCCGCTAACCGGGAGTACATTTATAAAGCTCCAAACCAATTTTCCTTTTTCTTTTTTTTGTTTTTTTTTTTGGAGATGACCTTTTAGTGGAGTAGAACGATCTTAGGTCTTTTATAACTCCATTACCCAATCAAACGTGATAGATTTGGAGGGCCATTTACTATAGTATTGACCCTTTGGACTATAGAATCTTTTCTCAAATGAAAAGAATTTCCTCTAGTTATTTGAATACTTTTTCTTTATACAAATAAAATAGTTAATTTTTTATACACCTTTTGTCATTTTCAGTATGACGCTGAAGTGGCCCTCACATTATTTACACAATTGATATGGATGTAACAACTGCTCAAATGATAAGCTTGGGATTCAATGCAAGAAACCTAAATTGGCTCACTTCAAGGTACTCGAAAGAGAACACTTACCATATTTGGGATTACTTCATGGTGTGTTTGTTTGGTGGAAGTTTCGGCTATAGAATCAAATCTTTTGAAAATTTTGGCTTCATGGGGATACGATGGCAATGAACCCGACCCAATCCGGAACCCGACGGGTAGACCCGACCTTGGGTCCTTCGTATGAGTCCAATTTTTGGACCCGACAGGTCAGGTCCAGGTTCAAAACCTGAACCCGAACGCTATTCAGGTCTGGGTCTGAGTCCAGCCATAACGGACCTGTACCCATAAACCGTTTGAGATAAAATATTTTACTTCTAGCCCCTATTCGTTGAGTGTATTAAGGATCATATACAATAAAAACTTATAGCCATTTTTAGCTATTAAACAATAAATTAGATGTCTTGAAATCTAATGGTGGGTGATTGTGACCTTGTTGCCAATAATATGGGTATATGATGGAAAAAAAGAAGCAAAACACAAAAAAAAAAAGCAGCTCATAGTCATATGGTAGCAATGAACTTGACCAGACCCGATACCGGACGGGTTTGGATATAGATCCAATTTCTGGACTCGACAGGTCGAGTTTGGGTCCAGTCGGACCCGACCCGTTGCCACCCTTACATCGGAGGTATGAAAGTAGTAGCTTCCATTTTCGGAGTTTCCATGGAAGGGGAAAAAATGGAAGCCACCCCTTCCATAGCCCCCCCTACAAGCGAAACTTTTAAGAGGCATGGCTTTCAAAGCCCAGACGTCTGTTAAACAAACACACCCTTAAATATTAGTTTAGAATTTCCCAACGGGAATCTTTTTGCTTGGATATAAGCGGTTTTGTCTTACATCAAACTAGATTTACGTAATAAAGAAAAGGAAACGAAGCCCTTGCAGAGTTCATATTTTAACTGATTTGATTTTGCCTAAGTAGTTTGGTTCATGCACCTTGTGATGAAAGTTTTAATCTTAAAATGTGGCATGTAATATTTTTTTGAGGCCAAAAACTTGTAATAAAAGTGGTAATATTAAAATGTGGCATGCATTATACTTTTTGAGACCAAAGAAGTGTAGGATTTTGTAACATAATGAACAATTGAGTGTGAAATTGTAGGAGCAATATTCTAATAATTATCCATGTATCAAGGTTTCTCATTTCATTTCGAAATGACTTCTTAAGGATTTATCCCCAAAAAAAAAAGTAAGGACCTAGGATTTACTCTATTCGGTTAGAAATCTCCTACTCTTTCCTCTCTTTTTTTTATTTTTTAGAATAAAAAGTATGTGTCTGGTGCGACACGCCCTGTGTCGCGCATCACAGCGCGACCGCCACGTGTTGCACTTCAGTGACGCACCTGGGCCTTTATTTGAGTAGATTTCATTGTAGGTTCCCAACCAGCTCTCTGCACTAGTATTTCAGTCTTTTTATGCTCCTTTGTAATTTCATTCATTCTTAGATCTTAGAGCATCTATAGCTTTTTCAACCTTTATTTGAGCACATGATGAAATCCTCCATACGTTTGGAATGAAAATGCAACCATCTCCAATCCTTGATGACAAAATTTCAACAATTCCTCGCAATCACCACCATAGATCATTGACAAAATCTCAACAATTCCTCGCAATCACACCCCCCCCATATGTAGAAATGCGGGCTTCTTAGTAAATATATTTTTAAGATGGATTTTTGGAGTTAATTTTTTTGGACATGTAATCTCTAACATGGAGATCATGGATATGAAAGATAAATAAATTTTAAAAATTAAGAATAATAATTCTATTAAAAAAACATTTGAACAGTTAGTTTCCATTGGTTTTAGATGCAACACCTACTTGCATCCATCTTTAAGATTGGAATCTTTAAACTTTCTAGACCGCATATGTAGAAATGCAGTTCAGCTCACATGAAACAATTTTCCTATATCATTTTTTTTTCCAACTTACATTATTTGCCGTTATTCATTTTTCTTTCCTTTTTGGATGACCCTATCATTTAAGGGTGCAGTTGGCATACAGATGCATCCGTAGGTGTTGAGGTACGGTGCACCTTCAAAATTTATCATGATATATAATTTTGATGTAAAATGTTTTTAGGATTATCTCAAAATCTATTTTTATATCTAATTATAAAATTTTAAATTTAAAAAATGGTTAAAATCAAGTAGTAAATATATGAAAATCTTGAAAATGGACGGTGTAGATAATATGTTGTAAAATGCACTATTTCTGAGACTTAAAATCTTTTTATTTTTCATTGTCATACATCTCGATGTCGAGAAGATCAATCAAAGGGTTTTTCAACATTAAAACTACCTTTTCCGATAGATTTTTTAGGGGCATCCGTAGTTCTATATTATAAGATAGGATCTTTATATAAACTTTTTTCATCATTAAAACCCTAGAAACGCTACCTCTCTCTCGCACACAAATACACAGACAACTACATACAGACACACGCATATCTTGTGAACCTCAATAAGTAGTGGAAACTATGGGTTTTTCAAGGGCCTGAAGGTTTATTTAAGATTATACTTATGGGTCGTTTGGGACATGTATACAAATGTACTGGATTTATGGACGAAGGGTATAGCCTTCTTTCCAATATTAAATATAGGAAAGTGTTATATGCATTGGGGGAAAGCATTCCTAGACTTGCCTTCCCCGAGGGAGAAACCATCCATTTAAAGATGGATGTAAATGATGATCCCTCACAAAAAAAGGTAACATCAATTGTTTAAATATTTCCTTCAAAAACTATCTTTTTAGTTTTTAAAATTTATTTATGTCTACACATTGATGATCTCCATGTTAAGGATTGAATGTTTCTTAAACATTAAGGTCAAAATCTATTAAAAAATAAGATTATTAATGGGGAGACATTTCTACGAATGAACTGATTTTGTAGTGCTCCTGTCACAATGCAATCCATAAAGACTTGTCAAGCAGTAACACTTGGCACACATATTAAGAACCTCTCTTGAAGCCAACACTCACCTGACTCATGAAGTGTAGATGTAAATAGTGCTCTAATAACTCTTAACAATTAAAAAAGTGGTACAATTATGCTACAAATCGTAAACATCAGGTGGTAAATATGGACCATCGTTCTAAAATCATCACCAACGTAGATTTAGACCCAAAAATTTTACAAGTCTATGATCTTGACAATAATGATCTAAAAACATGGTTTTTTTTTTTTTTGGAAGCTGATTTTTATATTTATTGAATTATTCATTTTATATTTTAAAATATTATCAAAATTACACTATTTTCAGAGCTCCGAATCAATAAAACTTTTTAGAAAATGTTTATTTTATATTTTCTAGATTGTTTCTTTTAATTCTTTAAAGACTCTGATTCGCCCTATTTCTAAAGCTCCAAGTTCATGCATATAAGGTGAAGACAGAGTTGCAGAGATATACACCTCAAATCATACAGCCCTATATTATGTATTTTCCAAGTCTCTTATTGTTTTGAGTTTGGCCCTCTTACCACAAAGTGGATGGATTTCTTTTGTAATGAAAATGACCCGTTTTTCCCCATTTCATAAGAAAGGATAAAAGTTGTGGTACGATTTGTATAAGGTTGCAATTTTATTTGTGGAAATAAGGTTGTGATACTCAACACCGTTCATTTTTATTTGGACGATGTAGATTTGATATATCTTTTAAAACGATATCAATACATAACATATCTTTTGAGATAATATATAATCTACATCGTTAAATAGAGTAAGAGTAATGATCGTATGAGACCCTCCCACACCCATGTGTATAGGACCCCAAAAGATCAATATTAAATTTGACATAGATCTCTAAAAAAGTTATTATGTGAATGTGGGACTTGACTCTTTTAGAGATATGTATCAAATTTAATGGTAATCTTTTAAGATTTTACACACAAGGGTATGGAAAAGTTTCATAGGATCATTACTCATAAAATAAACAAAATATGTAAACTTTTGTCTCAAATTTTTTTTTTTGCCTTCTCTTTTAGCCTTCTCTATCTTTTTTTTGATCCGTCTTCTTTCTCTACCCTCTCCTTCTCCAAGCTCTTTGCTCTCTTTTCTCGTCACATAAAAAGTTAAAAACCAAGTTAATTTAATACTACGGAGGTTGAAAATCTTTTTGGTTCAAGCTTTATGTTCTCTCAACCCTCTCTTTTTCCAATTATTTAGAGCCTCGGCTTTATACAAACGGTACCCTTACTAACAACACATAATCTTTCTATGAGAGAAAGTACAAGACTAATAAAAAAAACCATTTTCAACCTTAAGATAGTTATGACGAGTTTATGAAATTAACTTGCTTGTTAATTCTTTTTTGATGCGACTAGAGAAGAGAACAAAGGGCTTGGAGAAGGAGATGGAAGAAAAGGGTGCGGTTTGTATAGAGTCGAGGCCCTAAACAATAAAAAAAAAACACACGTTGAAATAGTATCGAGAAATGTGGTTTCAATAATAAAAATCTTAGTGATAATCTTAAAATATATTTTTATCTTTAATTATAAAATTTAAAGATTTTATAAAACAGTACAGTTCAAGCTGATTTATAAAAACTTAAAAATCTTAAAAATTGAGAACTCATCGAAAGTCGTAACTGAAACATTGAAAAACCTTTTACATCGATCATCTCAACTTGAATATTACTGCTTGAATATCTATTCTCTTTTCATATTAATACACCACCGGTTCAAGACTCAATTATAATGTTTTCCAGCATAAAGCCAATCTTTTCAACCAAGTGCTACTACTTCTGTAATATCAAGGAGACTTAACATAATCTTTTTTATTTCTTTTTAATATTTGAGAAGTGAGATAGAAGGGTACGTGGCCATGTCATTATAATCCTATTACCTCTTACGGTATAATATAATCCAATTTATTAAGCTTAATTATTTCAGTAATCACAGAATAAATCACCAATTAAGTGGGTCTTAAACAAATAAATCTCTCGCTAAGACTGTCTGATTACTCTGATCTCAGGCGTAACACTCCAATCCTTCTCCCCCCATTGTTCCCACGTTTTCCTCTCCTTTGGTGGTTCGTCTCATCACCATATAAAATTATATGAACCTTTTCTCTTTCTTTTTCTTCCTTTCTCTCTCTACTTTTTTTCAGCCACTCATCATGCTCTGCATCTTCGACCATAAATCCTCTTTTGGCTCTACTTTTCTCTCTCTTGTGGGTCCTCTGCGTGCTCTCTCTCTCCTTCATTTGACCTGTTTCTCATTCATGGCCTTCATTTTCTCCACGCCTTAATATTCCAGAATTTGGTATATAAACCCAACTAACGTGCACTGTCACTCTCTAATTTCTGGGTTTTCTCACCTCAATGGCGTCAGTAAGGGGTGGTTTCTCTCTTTTCGAAAAGATCGATAATGGCACCATTAATGGGAGTTGCAGGGCTAGGTCCCCTTTTGAGATCTCGGGTTATAGAAAATATGTGGGGGTTTCAAGCAATTTGAGGTTTGTGAGAGATGGGTTTTGTAGAGAGAGAAGTAAGAAGGGGAGAGGGAGTTTGGTAGCAAAGGCAGCTGGAAAAGACCTCAACAATGAGGAAGGAGATGTTACAGAGGATGCTCTTAATGCCACACTTGAGAAGAGCAAGAAGGTCTTGGCTATGCAGAAGGACCTTCTACAACAGGTGTTTACTATTTTCTCTCTCTGTCCAACTTTGATTAAATCTCAATCTCTCTCTCTCTCTCTCATGGGGAAAATATTCCTATTACCCATACTGGGTGTCATTTGTTGTTGTTGTACTTATGAATATGATCATAAAGCTGCTTATTTTTCAATGAAACATAAGAAAAATTGCTTTAAATAGTTGTAATGATACATCTTTTGCGGTTGGGGTTTACTGGTTATAATAGTTCCCGTGTTTTACATTATGGGGCTTGTTATGCTAGTGAGGCATTTGTCATGTTACTTGTTCTAGGCTTGAATTCCTTGTCTCCTCCATCTGGTACTAACTCAACTCTCTCCAAGAAGAAGTTCTGCATGTGTGATAATGGAGAGGAACACTTGTTTGTGCCAACCTTATTATTTCTATTCAGAGGTCTGGAATTAGAGTTGATTTTCCTTTTAGTCATGGACTTGGTTTGTTTGGTTCTGGTTGGTTCGTTCTCATAATAAAGGACTAAAAACTATTGTCTCTGTAAATTGAAGATGGTCATGCTAGCTTGAAGGATTTGTGTTCAAAAAATTGCTTTTGCATTTTCAAATTCTTCAAATACTACCGGAAAACTTCAGTAACAAATTGATTCATAGAATCTGAGTTTCGAGAACTGGATCATGTTTTTGGTTGAGGTTCATTGATACAACTCATAATATCTAGCAGTCTTTGGTGGGCAGTGATGACCTGAAGGAGCATATTTTCTTATCTTCATGAAAAAAGGTTGCCTTCTTATCTTCATGAGACCGAAAGCCCCTGTTTTATCAATTCATATGATTTTCTTCAATTATTACACAATCCTCTTCTTGTTGATGTAATGACCCATTAGGTGCATTCTGTGGATCTCTGTAGTCCCATGCTTCTTTTGATAAATCTCCTAGTCTCTCCTGTATCTGCCAAATAATTCACTTCTCGATGATTGAGTCTGCTGTTTCCCACATAAGGGAATATCTTCACTTCCATTTGCTTGGGAACTATGAGTTCTTTTGGACTATAACCACCTTTGGCATGATGATCGAGATAGGATACATGGATGATAGAATTTTGACATAGGGTCATATTAAATTAGGCATCGCTCGTGAAGCACTAGTGGTAAATACCAAAGGAGTCATGGGTAGCTGGAAAAAGGGTATGGATCTCTTTGCAAGCTTGCATCCTTCTAGGCCTTCGAATTTTGATAATAATCGATCTTGTGTAGATTAAGACATATTGATGCGTCTTAAAAAAAAAAAAAAAAAAAAAAAAACAAAGAAAACCATGAGTTGTCTCCCGTGGACCTCATTGGATGATTGAATTTGTGAAAAAACTGAATGATAGATGATTGGGCTAATATGCATCATTTCCTAACAAAGTGATCAATTAAAAAAGGAATTCCTTTATATGAACGGTTATGTTATTGTGGCTAGTCCCAGGTGATTGCAACCAACATGATCACTACTTTTGATATTTGGTTATTTAGTGGTCCCATCTAATGTTTACTAAATGAATACATTTGGAAAAATTTAAGTGCGACACCGATAGGCGATAAGATGAGAGAGAGTAGACTTAGGTGGGCTGGTCATGTATGGCGCAGACCCAGTACAACACTTGTTAGGAGGTGCGAGTTAGTTCAATTGGAAGGCTTAAAAAGGGCAAGGGGTAGGTCCAAAAGGACATGGTTGAAAATAGTGAGAACGATATTGGGACTTATAGCTTCACTGTGGGTATGACCCTTAATAGAGCAGAATGACAGGCCAGGATTCGTGTAGTCGACCTCAATTAGTTGGGAAAAGGTTTTGACGATGATGATGATCTAATGTCTACTAAAATGCTTTTCTGTTCGACTATGCTAAACATTGAATATATGGACATTCAAATATTTGATTTGCCTGAAGTTACTAAGGAACTCAAAAATTTGTACGTAAAAATGTTGGATGATATCTGTGAGGCTTACCTATTCTCTCAAACTCTCTTAAAAGATATGCAAGAAATTACACAACATCTTTTAGTATCAATAACCTTTATTTTTTGTTCAGCCTCTATTGCAAAATTAAGTTTGTCATATCCCATGAAGAACCGATGATTAAAAAAGGAAGCTTCAGGAAGGCAATAATACCACAAGTGCTAGGATCCTAGAAGTTTTCAATGTGATTTGTCTGTCATGAGTCGTGCAGATCCATTGGATCTGTCAACATGTAGGGAATCTGACATGTGAACACCCTACACAACATTGTCTGCATGCACATAAACATGGAGAATCCATGTCGACATGTGTGTCTGGAAATTCTATTTTTTTTGGATTTGTATACTCAGGGTTTCTGCTATGTGGATACAGTCGCATAGTTTGGACAAACAAGACAATCATGTTTGTTTTGTAAGATATGTGTGTCTGTATTGTAAGATGCGTTTGCATTTTGCATAACATGCATGTCTTTTATTATTAAAAAGTCACAATTTATTATATATAAATCATTCTCAAAATATAATAAATGTATGTGGATACATATGTTGTCTGCGGAAGCTCTAAACTCGATGGGTTGATTTTTGGCAAATAAAGTAGGAGAAATAAAACATGAAACACATACCACAAGAACACAAAGATTTACGTGGTTCACCCCAAGAAGGGCTACATCCACAGGCACGGAAAACTGAAATCTACTATACCAATGAAAGTTCCATTATTGATTTTGGGACATAGAGTTACCTCTTTAATCCTCAGCAAAACACAATTGAGCAAACCTTTTTAAACTACCCTTCCTTCCTTCTCTTTACTTTTGGCAACCATTACCGACAACACTAGATAGAGACGCGAGAGCAATGAGAAACTGACTCTCTCTAACTAAAAGGGGAAACCACCCAAAATCTTCATGGGAACCACTTCTCTACAAAAAACAAGCCTCTCAATCTTCAGAGTCTATAAGAGGTACGATCACAATGTTTCTCTCCATAGAAAGTTCCCTTCTCTCTAAGAGGAAACCTTGCATCTTATGTACAGGGGGCCCTGCCCCCCCCTCTCTATAGAGGAAGCTACTACCATTCCCACATGGTGATCCAAATAGGGCACACAAATTCTCTGCACTTTCATCCCATATATATAAGGTTAGGAATCCATACTAAATAGGAAACTTCTTATTGATGTTACATATATCTCAAAAGACCAAATAAATAAATATCTAAATCCCACATAATATGGGAATATCTTAATCCCATATAATATGAGATGTCCTTATGCGGGTGATTTTGGATATCACCAAATCCAACAACATATGCCATGCACAGACTTGTATAGACATGTTGTTCTGAACTTGGCAAAACATATATAGGTGAATCTGGATTCTTCGAATCTGAGTTGGACAGATATTATTGTTTCCTTGTAATATAGCTGCCCTCGAGGTTGTCCTTATTGCATAGATGGCCCACTTAACGAGGGGCCTGAAGTATTTGAGGTTTGTCAACCTAGTTAGATATTTGAATTTTACTGGTTCTTATTTTTCAAAAAACTTAAAATTGTTCTGGAAAACATGCAATGCATTTCTGGTACTGGTTTCTACCACCATCTTATCATCACCATGCATTATTTTGGTGAAGGGTGCTGACCCAGTAGGCTTGGGTTTCCTATGGTCCTTCGGACTCTATTATGCTTTCCTATATATGTAATAGTGTATACTATGTCTATTGTACACTATATCTGTTGTACATAGGATGTGTGGACATTGCAATGCGTATCATTATAAATTTCTTGGCATTTATTCATTTATTTAATGTTGAAAACTTACTGGTGGTCAAATCCTAAACATTCTCCTGAATGTGTGGAAGTTTCTGAAGTCATTGTTTAGTGACTTTTTGAAAGTATGATGAGTCCTTTAGTATCTAGCAAAGGTCATCTGATCATCTTGGATTTTTTTCTTGTGTCATTTGATGCTTACAATGTATGGCTCTACATGATAGTGTTAATGCTCTGTATTGTGCTTTTCTCTTGGATAAATTAAACATGTTCTGTTTACAGATTGCAGAAAGAAAGAAAATTGTTTCTTCTATAAAAAAGAACATTGGTAGTCCAGAGTCAGAGGTTAGTGCTTCTACTGGAAGTGATATGTCCAAAGATTCAGATGGGGCTTCAACTGCTGGGGACAGCGATACCAAATATGATAGAAGTGGGAGGTTTTTTAATGATTTTGTTCAATCTACTAAAACTGAAGTTTCAAAAATCTCATCATTTATTGCAACTGAGGGTACTAAAAAGGAACGTGTAGAAGGTGTGTCTCATCAAAGGTCAAAACAGGATGAGGAAATTAAGGAAACATCCCCAGGGACTGGTGATAAATCTGTCCAATCTAAGGTAGTGCCTCAGGTGTTACCTCAAGCCTCTAAACCCTATGGCTTGGTGAAAGAAGAGCTTAAAGAGATGCAAACAGTAAAATCCGATGTGGTGGAGGAAGCAGAGAGCAAACCAGAGCCTGAGGAAAAAGATTCCAAGCCCCCCCCATTGGCAGGAGCAAATGTCATGAATGTCATTGTGGTAGCTGCAGAATGTGCTCCTTGGGTGAAAACAGGTAGAAAACATTATTATATGATGAGGTTAATTAATTCCTTTAGATTCTCATGCTCTCCCATGTGCTTAATATGAAAAAATTCTATCCTCAATGGAATAACTATAGTCCAAGTCCATTGTGAGTGATGCGGGTGATGGAGAAAGAGTGGGACAGGACATGAACACATGGTAGTTTCTGATCTTTTTCCATTATAGTCCATCATTTGGATAGACATTGATCACCCAATGGACTATGGCTTTCCACTAGCCTATTGAACTACATAGTATACTTTTGTTCAATAATTTTTTTTGAAGTTGTTAACTGTTACTTTTGTTCAATATTTGATTCCTCTGTCACAAATTCTTGCTCATGCTCCTTTCAGATTTGCTTGTTCTGTGCATTAGAGTATTGGACGAAACTTACCCTATTTTATGACCATTTCGTTAATATAACTGTTCCCTTCAGGTGGACTGGGAGATGTAGCTTCCGCTCTACCAAGGGCTTTGGCAAGGCGTGGGCATAGAGTCATGGTATGCGTTTCTTATGAAACAAAGGAGTGTGTGCTGTAGTGATTTAAAGAAGTTACTTTCGGACCATGCTTCTTCCAGTCATGCTGCATTGCTCTTTTTTTTGCCATTCAAGAAGAGGTATACTCTTTCTAGTGGGAAATGGAAAACCAACTGCCCAATGGGCCATCATTGTCCATTGAAATAATTCTCAGTGATTATTTTATTCTTTTTTTTGGTTGACCCGGGGAAGGGGGGGTGATCCCAACTGCGGTCCCACTCTCTCTATCAACATTATCATTTCGTTAGACAGTGATGGTTAGGGTATACTTTCTCCACTTTCTCTAGCCTTTTGAATTTTAGCTTTGGTTATGTCTAGTGATGTCAATTCGATGCATATTCTATCAATGGATCGTATTTGGCTTTCTATTCGTTGCTGAAATTGTTTAGAATTTAGTTATCTCATTCTCACATTGTAAGAATTTGGTGCTTCTATTTTTCCCTTTTGTTGGTGATACATAGGGAACTATATTCTTATTGATAGGTTGTGGTCCCACATTATGGTGATTACCCTGAAGCACAGCCTACAGGAATATATAAGTGGTACAATGTAGCTGGGCAGGTTAGTGAAACCTTCTAACATGAGGCTGAGATTTACTTTCTTCCTTTACATATTTTGTAGCTTTATCATTTCAATGTTCCAATATAAAACATTTCATCATGCAGGACATGGAAGTATCTTATTTCCAAGGATATATAGATGGCGTGGATTTTGTTTTTATTGACAATTATATCTTTAGGGACCTGCCAAATAACAACATATATGGGGGTGATCGTTTGGTAAGATACTGTTCAGCTACCACCTGTGTGTATTTTTGGCATGGGAGAGCTTGTTATACATAGATATGGGGATTTATGGCCTCAATGAGGGTAATGCCCTTGATAGAGTTGAATGGTTATATATATATATATATATGAAAATGTTAAGATTAGCCCACTAGCTCATATGAACATATGAGCCAAACGGCCTAGATTCCGATCTGACAGTCACGATCTCATTTTGTATTTGAATTTTTTTTTTTTTTTTTATACAAATCTAAATAACTTGAAATTTTAGGTATCCATTCTTCTCATCAAGGTGCGCCTAATAAAAATATTTAAAAAATAATTCACAAAAAATAAATTGACCAAAATACCCCCGAAACATTTCAGGGGTATTTTGGTCAATTTGTTTCTTGCAAATTATGTTTTTGATATTTTTATTGGATTATCTTATATTTGAAGAATACACGTCTAAAATTTCAAGTTATTTGAATATGTAGAAAAAAACTTAAAATTCATATACGAAAGGAGGTTGTGACCGTCAGATCTGGGCCGTTCGGTTCATATGTTCATATGAACTAGTGGGCTAATCTCAGCATTTTCCATATATATATATAGAGCAATGATTTGATGCAACCGTTGTATAGTAATATTATGCAACAACCTTAAAAAATCATCTTATGGCCATTTATTTGATTCAAATTTTGAAATATACACTTTTTTCATTCTAATGAACAATCACAAAAAAAGAAAAAATTGAAAACACAACCTAGAAAGTATTTTTTTAGCTCAATTAACATAGGCCATTCATTTTGATGAGATGCTTAGATCTAGGCCTTAGAAGGATTTTTACACTTTCATTTTCTTTGGATGGCTTTATTAACATTATATGAACAATGTTAGAAAAGAAAAAAATGATTTTGAGTTTATAAAGGCTAAGCTCTTGAAATTAACAAAATGAACCGTCTAGATTCGTTTTTGGAGGGGACTCATTTTGACCATATCTAGAGTTCAAATTGAACTTTTGTTTTTTGGGGGATTGATTATTGAGATTAAGAGAGTGTGTTTGCAAAATTTGAGGTCATACAAATACCATAAACATGGTTTTCTAGAAGTGTCATTGCATTATACTATGATACAACCGTTGCATTGGATCATTGCTCATATATATATATATATATATATATATATGGAAGATGTTAGGGTGAGTCCACTAGCTCATGGAATAGTATAAGTCCAATGGCTCAGATTAAATCTGGGCCGATTTGACAGTCAGGACTGTATATCGGTAATATAATTTTAATATTTTTTATATAAATCTAAATAGCATGAAATTTGGAGCATAAACTCTTCTCATCAAGGCACACCTAATAAAAATATTTAAAAAATAATTCACATAAAATAAATTGACCAAAATACCTCCATAACTTTTCAGGGGTATTTTGGTCAATTTAATTTATGCGAAATATTTTTTTGATATTTTTATTAGATTCTAATAGTCTTGAAGAATAGACGCTCCAAATTTCAAGTAATTTGATTTGTATAAAAAAAATAAAAATACAATTACGAAATACAATTGTGATCATTGGATCGGTCCAGATTCAATCTGGGCCATTGGGCTTACACTGTTCTATGAGTCCATGGGCTGACAGAAGCTGTTTCCTATATATATATAGGAAAAGAAAAACTAAAAAATGGATTTTTTGAGGAGAGAGGAAATACAATTAACTTTAGCTTTCCATTATAATGTAGTATTACATCCAGGCCTGGAGATGAGGTCCAAATCAATACTTCTTTTTTTGAATTGGTCTATCTGGTGGTGTTTTTAGTACCATCCCCAAAGTTTGAGGTCAAACAAATCACATTAAGATGGTCTTTTTTAGGGTGGTGAAGTGTTGGCGGAATCCATATTATAGGTCATGTTTGAGGTGCTAATGAAGTTATCTCCTTACTAATGCCAATATTCTATACTAAGATCAACATTTTATTTGTTGCAGGAAGTCTTGAAACGCATGGTTTTGTTTTGCAAAGCTGCTATCGAGGTATGGTGGTAAATTGTTGTTGGGATAGTGGTATCAGAAATCTACATGCCAATAGGAAATTATTGTCATGTTCCAAAGTGCCGGTTTCAGCAAAACTAGGAAAATTTGTTTTTTGTTTCTGTCTTAGATTTATTACTGATTGTAATTTTATGCGTAACTTTGGTTACATTGCACAACATGAGCATGTGATCTCTGCAATTGGCGTTACAAATTTGTAGCAAGAGGCATTGGTTGTTTAGATTTCATTTCATTATCTTTTAATATATTCAGGAAGGTAGGCAACTAGGGTAACTTGTTAAGTTGGATAGTCCATGGTGTTTGGATATCTCTCATTCCTCTGTCTAGAGCTAAAGTAGGTGGCTTGGTGGGTTTCAGGTTCCTTGGCATGTGCCATGCGGTGGTGTCTGTTATGGAGATGGGAATCTGGTGTTCATTGCAAATGACTGGCACACAGCTCTGTTGCCAGTTTATCTTAAAGCATACTATCGTGACAATGGGTTGATGAGTTATACTAGATCGGTTCTCGTGATCCACAATGTGGCACATCAGGTGTCCTCTTTGAGCTTCAAGTCTTTTACTTGTTTCGACTTGTATTTGATGGTTTTACTTATGTTTGATAACAAGGATGAGGTAATTGTGTATCTTGCATGCATTACCTATGTGTTGAACTCTTCTTATACAGGGTTAGTTTGGCCATTTCTTCTCTGTTTCACTTGTCATGTAGTTCTTTTGGGTTTATTGAGTTCTCATTCAGATGCTAATCCATAACTCTGTCTACTCAGGGTCGGGGCTCAGTTGATGATTTTCACTTGGTGGGCTTGCCGGACCACTATGTTGATCTCTTCAAACTCTATGATCCAGTTGGTGGGGAGCATTTCAACATCTTCACCGCTGGTCTAAAGACTGCCGATCGAATCGTAACTGTCAGCCATGGATATGCATGGGAAGTGAAAACCCAAGAGGGAGGTTGGGGTCTGCATAACATAATAAATGAAAATGATTGGAAACTTAGAGGGATAGTCAATGGAATTGACACAAAGGAGTGGAGCCCCGAATTAGACATTCATTTCAAATCTGATGGCTACACCAACTACTCTCTAAACACTCTAACTATAGGTAAGCCCCAATGTAAGGCAGCTTTACAAAGAGAATTGGGTTTACCTGTTAGAAAAGATGTCCCTTTAATTGGGTTTATAGGGAGACTCGACCACCAAAAGGGCGTCGACCTTATTGCTGAAGCCATGCCTTGGATGGTGAGTCAAGACCTCCAATTGGTGATGTTGGGAACTGGAAGAGCAGACTTAGAGAACATGTTGAGGCAATTCGAGGGCCAATACCGAGACAAGGTTCGAGGTTGGGTTGGATTTTCAGTTAAAACGGCTCATAGGATAACTGCTGGTGCTGATGTCATATTGATGCCTTCGAGATTTGAGCCATGTGGGTTGAATCAGTTGTATGCTATGAGGTATGGGACTATACCGGTAGTCCATGCAGTAGGTGGGTTGAGAGATACTGTTCAGCCTTTTGATCCTTTCAATGAGAGGGGCCTTGGGTGGACTTTTGATAGCGCAGATTCGGGTCGATTGATACATGCTTTGGGCAATTGCTTATGGACTTACAGGGATTATAAGAAAAGCTGGGAAGGTATTCAAAGGCGAGGTATGATGCAAGATCTAAGTTGGGACAATGCGGCTCAACAGTATGAGGAAGTATTGGTGGCTGCTAAGTACCAATGGTGATCTTTTTATGAGAGTGAGTATTTCTCTTTTTTGATCTCTTGATGAGAAAATTGAGTGATTTCACTCTATAGATTTTGCTCACTTAATGGGTAGTTGGCTGCAATGGCAACTTTGTTGAGCTTCTTATGTTAGAGAGAAAATTGAGTGATTTCACTCTATAGATTTTACCCACTTCATGTGTAGTTGGCTGCAATGGCAACTTTGCTGAGCTTCTTATGTTAGAGCAGTGTTCTCTGGTGAAATATCTTCAGATAGCTTAGAGATAGCCATGCCCTGTATGCTGGTATATGTGGTTCGACAATTTTCATTTTATTTATTTTATTTTTTATTTTAGTATTTACGAAATGTAAAATAGATCCCTATTCTGATCTCACGGACAATCCGAGCTTTATTGCTAGTTTTGTTGTTCTCTATCGGTCTTAGTTGGCTTCATTGTGCTCATTTTTACAAGTTGCGATTTTAATGGTGCTTGTGGATACATCTACATTTCTCATGTCCTGACATCCCTGACATTCTAGTGTAATGTGGGCATGAATTTGTTAAGCTAAAAACTCTGAATCCGTTGATTGTAGAACCTTCTTCTTGTCTATATATTTCAAAACTACTCAGTGACAAAAATAGAAAAGCCCATTTCAGGGACAGTTTCTGTTTATGGGCATTATAAAATCTGCCAAAGAACGTTTCCTATCTTCTCTATCGTGGTATATATGTATGGGGGGTCACAATGAGATTATTTAGCTTTAGTACAAGGAGGTCACAATTACTTGTAACCATATGATGTGAAAACTAAGAGCTTAGGTGTGTTACAACATTTGAAATTTTTTTTTTTGAATATTGAGTTTGGTCAATAGAATAAATGTAGCCATCCAATTTTACATCTAACGGTCAAGATTAATTGTGACCATTTTGTACAAAAGGTAAATGGTCTCATTGTATACTTTTCCTGTATGTATCAGCGTATGAGTTTCTTCATTCCATTATGCAAGTTCAATAGTTTAGTGTTTGTAATTAATAGCGTGCAAATATACACACCAGTGAGTTGAGAGTGGTAGATCAAGTGCTGAAAATATGTGAGGAACAAATAAATAATTAGTTTTGTCAGATATCTTTGTGCTGTGCAAAGCTTCATGCACCATATGGTTTTTTGTAACTTTTGGAGGATATATTGTCACTGTTATTTATAGTCATGTCAAGATGCTTATATGATCCATATACATAATTTACTGATCCCCCATGATTTATGAGTGATTTCCACTTTAAGGCAATTTTTACATTATCGACAAAATGGTTCCATAGAAATCTTCTTGGAAGAAAAGTTTCTTATACTATAGCTATGTAAAAATATAATCAAGAATATTAGTGAGGATGGGTAATTGTATTGTTTGATTAGGAAACATGACGCTACATAAGTTCACTTTGAACATGGACATGGCGTTTGGGGTGGGTTTAACCCTTGCGGGGGCCATGGCTGTAGATATTGTGAGGATGGCCAAGAGAAACTCCATAACCTTGAAATTCTCGAAACCTTTTTTCCTACTATTAGTTATCTTGCTTGTCTATTGAGATGATTTCACTATTTATAGGAGCAACAAACACACTGATTCTTTGTTTTTCTTTTTCTTCTAACTGATGTAAGCAATAGGACATTTAGCGTTTGAACCTTAGATGTTTGTAACTTAGTATTGCTGCTCTCATAATTGTATATACCATATTTTAAAATGTTGTAATGTTTTAGCAGGTCATTTACTATTATAACACGTTATAAACTTTTAATTTAGATATCTTTTAGGGTGCGGTTTGTATAGTGCCTAGGCTCTAAACAATCAAATTAGAGCCTACTTTCAAATAGTGTTGAGATTTATGCGATTGCATATAGCCTTAAAATATATCGTTATTTTTTATTTATAAAGTTTAAAGCTCCAAAAATAGTGTAGACCAATTCGATAGATCTATAAAAACTTGAAAACCTTGAAAATTGATGGTCCAAACGAGGGGGTTGAGCTACTATCTTCATAATTAATCACCATTTTCCTCAAAATAGGTGAAGTGAGTTTGGACTGTAAATTTTTTTTTTGGTGAAATTGGACAATGAAGTTCTATTGCTCCTACTCACATTTTTCTGCAACAATCTGAGAGCTATGTAAGCATGGTTACAATTATTGCATATTATACAAAGCCTCATTAAGGGCAGGACCCTTGATAGAGAAGAATGACATATTAGGATTGGTGTAGCCAATCCCAAATATTTGGAAAAAGGCTATGAGGGGAAAAGATCCTGTCAGCCCACAGGCTGATAGCTACAGTATCAGCCAATGGTTCAAATTGAATCTGGGCTGATCAGACGGTCACGGCCTCATTTCGTGTTTGAATTTTCATTTTTTTGTACAAATTCAAATCACTTGAAATTTGGAGCGTCTATTTTTCAAAAATAGAAGAATATAATAAAAATATTAAAAAAATAATTCGTAAAATATAAATTGACCAAACTACCTTTGAAATATTTTGGAGGCATTTTGGTCACTTTATATTTTACAAATTATTTTTTTATATTTGTATTAGGTGCGCCTTGATGAGAAGAATGAACGCTTAACATTTCAAGTGATTTGGATTTATAGAAAAAAAAATGAAAATTCAAATACGAAATTAGATTGTAACCGTCAGATCGGCCCCAATTGAATGTGGACCATTGACTGACACTGTAGTAGTCAGCCCGTGGACTGACAGATGATCTCGTTTTATGTATAGTTTAAATTAGAACCCTCTCCGTTAAAACCTTGACTTAATAACATGGGATCTTGCTCCGAGGTATCCTAAAATCTAGCTCATTAATTTGTTGAATGTACGAACTAACCTCAAGGAGCTTCCACCCTATGGTGGTTTGGCATTTTCCAAACCATTCCTGCTCCCGCTCCCGAACCTGCCCCCTCCCCTGTCTCCAACAGCTATGGCTCAAATATTCTAGTGGCGCAACTGTTGGTGTTTATGGTGTCACCTTAAGCAACGAGAAATAGGCCCCTGGCTCTAAGAAGCAGTTCAAAGTCTTACTGGTAAAGCTTTTTCTTCAGCTTGGTTAAATAGAAGAAAACTTACCATTTGGTCCAAATAGGCGAGCAGCATGGCACCATATGCTATCCCTGAAAACACTTCAAAAATGCCCACTGGTCCTAGCTTTCCAATGGAGCAACCATTCAAGTTCAGTTTGATGGTGCCTGCATCCGAGGGAAACCGTCGACTGGAATGAGGGATGACCATTGGGGTAGAATGCAAAATGGTTTTTCAATTGGGTGCGGTTTGTATAGAGCAGAGGCTCTAAACAATCAAATTCAAGCCCACCTTCAAATAGTATCGAAAAATATAGTTTTAATTCTGAAAAGTTTTGTGATAATTTTAAATTATATTTTTATATTTAATTATATTATTTAAAGCTTCAAAAAATAGTGTAGATCGAGCATATCTATGAAAACTTGAAAATCTTGTAATTAACGGTCCAAAAATGTGTCACAAGATGCACTATTTTCAGAACTTGAAATTTATTTTTTTCACATGTCTAGGCATCTTGATGTGGAGAAGATCAATTTGAAGATATTTGAGCTTCAAAACAACCTCTTCTAATGAAAGTTTTAGGGTAGGCTCTACTTTGATTGTTTAGAGCCTAGGCTCTATATAAACTTTTCCCTTTCCAATTTGGTATGAAATTAGTAGGAATTGGGCTTAGGTCAAGTTGATAGAAGCTGGGTTTTCATAGCACAAAGTCTCACGTTTCAAGTTCCATTCCTATGTAACCTTGTCTAAGAAAAAAACAAAAAAGTGTGAAAGGTCCCAGTCCCAGGTTCCTTTTAGTGGGAGGCCCAAAAGAAAGTTTTAGAAAACGGTTTAAGAAAGTTTTTTGAAATCTGTTTTCTTTAAGATATATATATATATATATATATATATATATATATATATATATATATATATATATATAATTCTTTTTTTTTATTTTTTTATTTTTATTCTTAAAATTTTTATTGGTAGAACGCTAAAAAAACATAAGCTAAAATATTGTTTATAGAGAAAAAAAAAGATTGGGCTTTTAAAGGGAGAGAGAATGGGACTGAGAGAGAGAGAGATTTGGTTTTTAGATAGCGAAAGAGATGTCAAGTTTTTAAAGAGAGAATGAGTTTTTAGAGAGAATGAGTTATTAGGTTTTTAGAGAGAGCATTAGTTTTTATAGAGAGAGAGATTGATTTTTTTAGAGAGAGAATGAGTTATATATATATAATAATCTTTTTTTCTCATTCTTCAAACTTTTATCGGTAGAATGCTAAAAAAACATAAGCTAAAATATTGTTTAGAGAGAAAAACAAAAGATTGGGCTTTTAGTGAGAGAGAGAATGGGATTGAGAGAGAGAGAGATTTGGTTTTTAGAAAGAGAAATAGAAGTCAGGTTTCTAAAGAAAATGAGTTTTTAGAGAGAGAATGAGATATTAGGTTTTTAGAGAGAGCATGAGTTTTTATATACAGAGAGAGAGAGATTGATTTTTTTAGATAGAGAATGAGTTTTTAGAGAGAGACATTGGGTTTCTAGAGAGAATGCATACTTAGAGAGATAGAATGAGTTTTTAGAGAGAAAAGAGAGATTGGATTTTTAGAGAGAGAATGAGTTTTAAATTTTATAAAAAATATTTGAACGTATATTTGTTTTGAGTAATGATCGTATGAGACACTCTCACCCCTATATGTGTAGGACATCAAATGATCACTATTAAATTTGACACAGATTTTTTAAAAAATGTTATCACATGGTGTGAGATTTGATTTTTCTAGAAATCTGTGTCAAATTTAATAGTGATCCTTTGGGGTCCTACACACATGAGCGTCGGAGGGTCTCACAAGGTCATTTTCCATTTGTTTTTGCCTTACTACAAACAATAAAATTGTGAAGAGTGGAGTTAAACCAAAAAAAAAAGCTAAATGGGCTGGACCTTATTTGGCGCAGCCGAGGCATTTCCGAGCTTATCATAGCAAAGCAGCCCGGCTAGTTGAGCAGATTTCCAGCCTTTTCAACCCGGTCCGACCCTGCCTAGCCCGAGGCCCGTTAACTGGCCCGCAGGAGGCCCGCTCGCCCAGCCTGTTGCAGAGGCCCCACGCCCGGCCCTGTCCCTTGGGTGTATTGGACCATAGATGTGATGGACACCATTGTTAAGGTGTTGCTTTCAGGCGTAGTTGTTAGCACCTGGTGATTATCTCTTTTTCCTTTAAACTTGTCGGATGTTGGTCTTCTCACTCTCTAAACTTCTATTTTAATTTAATTTAAATTTTTTTTCCTAGATCACAAATCCAAAAAATTTGAGAACAATCCAAATTGCTGATCCAGCTAATTGGGATTGAGATCGGGGTTGGATGACCCGTCCTGTTGATATGTTATTCTCAACACTAGTTTTACCGATTAAGGACGCTCGCTTGTTTCAAACGGCGGAAAATTTCATCTAATTCTATTTTAGAAAAGGAACTCAAAATTGCTAAAATCTGATTGATTTAAAGTCCATTGAAATGAATGAGGATCTCTATTGAAACGGAAGATTGTCTAGATTAAAAGTTGATAATGGCATTCAAGATTGACCATTTTTCTATTATTTCTTTTAAACAATTTTAGTTTTTTTTCTCCTTAAATCCGTTGAGTTATCGATAAACAATGTTTTAGATATTGAAATCAGGTTCTAGATGGCCTACTCAACACTACATATCTGGGTTGGCTAAATCCCCCAAAATATGAAATAATAAGAAAATAATGGAATTGGGCTGTACCTGTATATCCGACGAACTAAATCTCATCCGGATATGCGATTCCCCACATTTTAAAGGAAAGCGTTTATATGGAAATAAGGTGCACATAAAAAATTCATCTTAAAAGGTTTTTTGGTAAGTCAATGGGGAAAAGGCCCCCTACCCGATTTTTCATTAATAAAAAAGCGATAACATGTTATTATACAACTCTATAATAGGGCAATTGCATCAAATCATGTAACAAAAAAGAGAGAAATTCAGATGGACCACACTGCCAAATTGTCGCTCCTGTATAAACCGATCAACTCTTAACAAGGGGCATCGGCTACCATATTAGCCTCGCGACAAAATTAAGCAATAGACCGCATGTGACGTAATAACCTTGCACAACAATTGTCAACTGTCGTATGTAATTTCCAAGGGGCTTTTTAATGGCAACATCTAGTAGAGAGATGAGTCACTCTCTGTATATATCCGGAACCACCTCTTTTGAATAGCTAAAAGAATGCCTCATTCTAGAGCGTGGAATTCTATAAAATTATTGGACGTAAAAGCCCCTAATTGCTCACCCCGTCGGTACAACTTCTGCCAAGCCATGATTCGACTTCTGTTGAGTCGTGTTTCGATTATCTGATATGTCCTTTTTGCTGAGTCGTGTTTCGACTCTCTGATCTGACTTCTCTGTTGGGTTGTGTTTCGAATTTCTGATCTGTCCTCTCTATCGACTCGTTTTCGACTCTCTGATCTGTCTCTCTGCTGAGTCGTGTTTCGACTCTCTGCCGAGTCATTTTCGACTCTCTGATCTGTCTCTTTGCCGAGTCGTGTTTCGACTATCAGATCTATCTCTCCCCCGAGTCGTTTTCGACTCCCTGATATGTTTTTCTCTCCGGGATTGTCTCAAGTTTTCTAGTACATTATTTTTTTATTTATTTCGACCTTTTTTTAATCTTTCCGGCCATCTGTAATATCTCTGTGGGTTGCCTGCGTTTTTCCCTCCCTCCTCTCTCTTTTGTATGTGCTTTTGATGCGCCATATCGTTGGGTTTGTTTTAGTGACAAAATTGTGCAGAAAGGGAATGATGAGAGCACAGATGAAAGCTTAGATGAAGAAGAAGAAGATGAGGACACTAATTGATCATCTCGACATCAAGATGTATAAATATGAAAAAAAAAAAAAATCATTTTGTGTCCAAAAAATAGTATATCTTATAAAATATTATCTAGACTGTCGATTTTCAAAATTTCATATGTTTATAAGTCTGTTTGATTTGAACAATTTTTAGAGTTTAAAATTTTATAATTAGATATGAAAATAAATTCTCAAGCCATCCTAAGAAAGTTCTACACCAAAATTACATTTTTGTTAAAATTTGGATGTGTGCCTCAAATTTAATTGTTTAAAACTTTAAAATTTGGCATGTGTCGATCCGGGTCTTCAAGGCTCGTTGTCCCAGCGTGCTTGTTTGCAACATTTTAAACTAAAATTTTATATAATCAAAGATGTCAACACTTAGTACTAAGGCTAGAGCAAGGCCGGTTAAGACAACTGGAATCAAATTAAGGGATTATATACAATGAAACCATTTATATTTTGTACATGGAGGTCACAATTATTCTCACTCATTAGATGTCAAATTGGATGACTTGGGGCGAGTCACAAAATTTGAGAATTTTTTTTTTTTTTGAATTTTGTGTGTATTCAATGGTACCTTTAAAACCACCCATTTTGAAATTTAAGAGATAAACAAGAATGATTGTGACCTCCATATACAAAAGATAAATGATATCTTTATAAACAATCCTTTAAATTAAAACAGAACCTGGACCTATGAAAAAAACACAAACATAAACATGTCAATTGTCAAGTGAGGCCTACCAGGCCCGCTATTTAAGACCGGGCCTCTGGCCAAGTCTGCCCAGCCTATTTGGGCCCATATGAATAGAGTTGTAATCTCAAGGGCAAAGCTCTCTCATACATGGCTAAATCTCTATCTCCATCTCTCTCTATCTCTCTCTAAAAGTTAATTAGTGGTGTCGGATACCCCGATAAATTGTCTTCTAGATCAGGCATCATACGATTAATTCTCTAATATAACTATCATTGATTGGACGACAATCCAAAGAAAAGGCATATTAACACACTTGCAAAACCAACCACTTTATTGGAACATAACACACACCACATGGTGGTTTGCATACAGAAAAGCGCAAAACCACTTTACTTGAACAACATATCACACCACATGCTTCCAAAACCGTCACTTTATTTGATCACAACACATACATGTTTATTTCATCTAAATGCTTAGTGGTGAAGATAGATATTGAATTTTGATCAGCACTTCACTTTCAATGGATCGACGAGAGTATCGCAATGGTATTTGTTATTCCCAATGCTTAAACACTCTACTCAACGACACCACTTGGGCCAATAGTCATAACACATGCACACCGTAGTCCCGGGTGCACAGAAAATGTACCAGCAGCAGAGATCACCTCCTACCAACCCAAAATTATCGCTAGCTTAATTCGATGCTTGTGACCAGGAATAATCCATGGATGGGAGTGTTATCGTTGTCCACCCATCGATTCGATGGTGATGGATAAAAAGATCATAGTTACCAGGCACACCAGTCCAACTAGCGTGATGCTCTTGCTCTGGAATTTAGCTTTGGCATTCCAACTTGACCCTTTCCAAATATGAACGCCAACATGATCCCATTTGACGTGGAACGCGTACCCGTTAAATAACGATTTAGATCCCGATGTATTGGAAACACAGTCCCTATTCTTACGGGATCTCAATCTGCTACTTGTACCCCTGACCAGAACTCGTTCGCCGAGTTCCAGAACTTTGGGTAGCCATTGATCCAATGCTCCTGCTCCCGATAACTATGGGAGAGACATGTCGGTGAAAAAAGAGAATCAAGTCAATCAACCATGAATTCCATAGTGATGACCCTCACTATATATATATATATATATATATATATATATATATATATATATAAAAGAGTAAAACTAAATTGTTAAGCTCATACTACGGAAAGATAAAAAATAACATAAAAGTTAACCTTCTCCCCCAACTTGGATACCATCATTAACCCCGAAAGCTGAAAACATTAGAGGTAGGTTAACCCTTGCTTGAGCAATGGTCGCAGATACGGCCAGGATGCTCACGAGGATGGCAAGGAGGACCTTTGAATTCTCCATTTCCTTTCCTGCTCTTTTCTTCAATATTTGGTTTGCCTTACTGCTTTAGCAGGATTGCCTTGCCGTATTTATAGGAGAAACCCGAATTTTCTATGATGCCTTATCCAAACTTGGTTGGCATGAATAAATTCCTGTCCATTTGATCTGTGGATCTGTTTCCAAGTATCTTTCTTGGGATTATGTTGGTTATGATTTGAAGAATGAGATATATCAAAAAGATAAACTAAACAAAGCATAGATAAGTTACTAGGTGAGCTTGACCAGTGGATTGGTCCACATTTATGAGTACCATTTATGAGCATGTTACTGATGTATCTTGCAGGTCTTTTGCTTACTGTAAAAACTTTGTTAAGAGATTACCGAATCAGGCTGGAACCACCCGATCCTGATAGAAAATTGATGAGAGTAGTTTTGTTTCTACTATATATTGGGAAGCGTGTAGTTTTTTTGATAGAATCAGTCAATTCTACATGAAAATTACTTGATCGGCTCCAACTTTTACTTTTTTGTTTTTATTATTGGCAAATAACTTGGTTGGATTGTCGATCCATACTGCTGATCTGCCTTTCTGGACTGGTTTATTGATGAGAGTGGTCTAACTAATGGTAAAAGATAATTGAAAAAGCATACACTATTAGAATTAATGACCTAGTATATAAAGGTGTAGTTTGTATAAGGTTGCAACTTTAAATAATCATATTAAGGCATGCCACCAAAACTTATCATAAATATGATTTTGGTGTAAAAAGCACTTAGGATCTGAAAATCCATTGTGTCCTTTAAGTAAACCGCAATGCATTTAAGCAGCGCGTGGGGTTTATCACCGGTATTGTTATTGGCAAACATGAGGCCAACTAAGGTAAAACGAATGGTAAAGAATGGTGATTTGTCCATCTGGATTTGTGTTTTGGATAGTGATCCATGTCATCAATCCATTTTTTTTAACCACTCGTTTAAAGAATGGTAAAAGATATATGAAAAAGTACACACGATTGGAATCAATACCTTAATATATAAGGGTTTGGTTAGCATAAGGTTGCAACCTTAAACAATTGCTATTTTTGCATAAAGTTTCAAATTTTATTATAAATATATTTTTGGTGTAATTTTTTTTTAAAATTCGAGAATCTATTTTCATCTCAATTTATAAAATTCTAAAGTTTAAAAATAGTTCAAATCAAGTAGATCCATAAACACATTTAAATCTTGAAAATGGACGGTGCTGTGTTGCAAGATACTCTATGTTTGCAACTTGTAATCTGTTTTTCTTTTCATATTCATATATCTTGATTTCGAGTTGATCAAGGGTTTTCCAACGTCAAACAACCCTTTTTTTTTAGGTGCATCTTAAACTATATTTTAAGGTTGCAATCTTATATAATTTTTTTCTAATGCATATTCGAGAGTTGTATAATACACGATTGGTGACATTCTATTCACGAAATTCAAAACAACCCCTAACCATTATATGTGAAACCTGAAAGTTGGGATGCATCACAAAATTTAAAAAAATTAATTTTTCTTTTTAAAAAATCTAGTGTTGAACATTTCGATGGGTTATCCGTAGCCATCCGATTACACGCCTAACTGCCTAGTATAATTGTAATGTCCTTGTATCAAAGGTCAATGGCATTAATGTACATTCTTTTGTGATGGGACTTCAAAGAAGAAAGCATAGCAAAACATTGAATAAATAGTTATAATTCAAGATAAAATTATATGGATAATATTATTAATAAATATTATATTAAAAAAAAAAACGAATAACAATGAGTATTTGAAAATTCGTACATTCACCCTACGTCTCATTGAGCTTTATTGAAAAACCTTATTTTATTTTAAAGAATTTTTTTTAAAAAATTATGTTTTGTTTTTAAAATTTAAAAATAATCCTATATATTTTATATTTCTCGCTCAAGTCCCCCACTTTTTTAGAGTGTAAAGTATAATTTAATTTTATTGCTTTCTCTATACATTGGTTTAAACTCAAGTTTGATATATTTATACTTCTCATCAATCACGCATCTATAAAAAAATTTAAAAACAATTTAAAAGTACTATAAGACCAAAATATATTTATAAATGTAGGTTATTTTCATAATTTTTATTTTACAATATTTTTAAAATATTTTTTATAGGTATGTGATTAGGCATATAGATGAAAATATTAAATAAAATACAATTTACCCTCTCAAAATGTGGCACCTGACTGTAAAATATAGAATATATGGGACTAATTTTCAATTTCATAAACTAAACATGATTTTTATGTAACGCACCAATTTTTAAATTGAAAATCAATACCTTTTTATTTCACATTTCATGCTCTAGTCTCACTTTTGAGAGTGCATGGTGTATATTGATTTTATTATTTTTCTATGTCCTATACTAAATTCAAATCTAGGGGCTATGAATATTTCACACCATTACATTATTGTAAAACATATGGACAATAAGTAACTGGTAAGAAATAAAACTACCTAAATATTTCTAAATCTTGTTGGGTATTTTTATCACTATTATTTATTTATTTATATTTTTTATAACATTTGTCTATGATAAGTATAGATCCCTAAATTTAAGGTTAATCCCATGTATAAAAAAATAGGGAAAATATCTCCATACTCTATTTTTAAGTTTCATTTTACAGTAGACCCAAGGTTTTAAAAGATATCTTAAAGTATAAAGTTATAAATTTTATTTCTTCTAACCCCCTGAGGTAATTTAAAAAGAAAAATATCTCCATAGACCTTATTTTCAACTTTCATTTCTTCATTGACCTTAGGTTGCAAAACCTATCTTACTACATAGAAGTTTACACTATTATATCTCCTAACCCCCTTATCATATTTTATTCATTTTTTATTAATTTTTTTGATCCAAACAAACCTAAAAAAGAGCTGGTTTCTGAACCCCTCTCTCTCTTAATGTGATCCCTTTCTCTCTCCTCCATCAACCTCCCAAACCCCTCTCTCTCTCTATCTCCCCCCTCACCTGCTTGCCGGAAACCATTTTTGGCCGGCCACCATTTTAGCTGGAATCTTGACCGGGATTTGCAAAGAGAACCTACAAATTTCAATCTTTTTGGCTGGCCACCATTTTACCGGAATCTAGACCGGGATTTGCAGGGAGAACCCATAAATTTCAATCTTTTTGGATGGCCACCATTTTAGCTGGGATCTTGACCGAGATTTGCAGGGAGAACCCACAAATTTCAATCTTTTTGGCCAACCACCATTTTGGTTGGGATCTTGACCGAGATTTGCAGGGAGAACCCACAAATTTCTGGTTTAGGGTTTCACAGATTGAATCTTTTTGGCCAGCCACCATTTTGGCATCTTGATCGGGATTTGCATAGACAACCCACAAATTCTTGTTTAGGGTTTCACAGGCTGAATCTTTTTGGCCGATCACCATTTTGGCTGGAATCTTGACCGGATTTGTAAGGAGAATCCCACGCTCTTGGCGATCTCGACGACCTCATCTTGCCTTCTCAACCCTGGCCACGCGTTTCCCCTATCGATCCTATGAACTTTCTCCAAGCGAGAGTCGAAATCTTCGAGTATTCATCTCTGCAGGGCCAATGCAGAGGTGTAGCAGCTCATAGCATCGTCATAGCGAGAGAGAGCAAAGTACATGTTACCCAAGCAGATGGGGCCCAAAAATGAGGCATGGGCTAGCTTTGGGTCAATTCCAAAATCAAGAAGAGATTGGAGAAGCAAGAGAGGAAGTGATTCACAACTGGAATTATTTCTTCGTAGTACCCATGCTCCATCAATTGTTGTTTTTGTGATGTTGCTTTTCTTCTTATGGCTGTTTGGGATTGACAATACTTATCATCACTCACTATCTCCTCCTCCGTTACCATGCCTGATGTTAATCTTCTTAGGAGGAGGAGGGCAGCTGCAGGATGGTGATGAAGTCGAATGCCTGAGATTCATTTCACAACGTTCATTGATATAAAAAAGCGGCCAAAACACAATTGGAATTAAAGATGCATCTTAAAAATCCATCGGGAAAAGTTGTTTTGATGTTGAAAAACGCTCTAATTGATCATCTCGACAACAAGATGTATGCATATGAAAAAAAAAAAAAAAAAGATTTCGAGTTCAAAAATAGCGCATCTTTCAACACATTATCTAGACCGTCCATTTTCATAATTTTCATATGTTTATAGATCTACTTGATTTTAACCATTTTGGAGTTTAAAATTTTATAACTAGATATGAAAATAGCTTTTAGATAATCCTAAAATTATTTACACCAAAATTACATATTATGATAAAATTGGAGGTGTGCCTTAATTTGATTGTTTAAACTCGCAACCTTATAGAAACCACACCAGGGTGTGGTTTGCGTAAGGTTGTAACATTAAACAATCATATTAAGGTGCGCCTCCAAAATTTATTTTACAATATAATTTTGGTGTAAACAATTCTTAGGATAGCCTGAGAATCCATTTTCATCTCTAATTATTAAATTTTTAAGTTAAAAAATAATTCAAATCAAGTTGATCTATAAACACGTTTAAATCTTGAAAATAGATGGTCTAGATAATGCGTTGCAAGACACAATATTATCCAGTGGCTTTTTGGGCTATTGCTTCCCATCTTTTTAGATGTCGAGATGATGAATTAGAGAGTTTTCTAACTTCAAAACAACCTTTTATGATGGATTTTTGAGATGCACCTTAATTTTACATTTCAAGGTTGCAACCTTAGATAAACCTTTCCCAATATAATTAAGAGTCGTATGATACAGGACCGATTACATTCTATTCAAAGGAAAAAAAATGTCTTGAATGTAATCGTTTGTGTATTAAACATTAATCAAACAGTTTTTTGCTTGAACTATTTTTGCCTAGGTCGACACGGCCTTTCCTCCCACCTTTCTCTCTATTTTCTTTTTATTTTGTATGAGGTAAGGAGGGTTGGATTATTTTTGCTTGATTTTGGGTGTGCCAGAAAATTCAAGAAAGTCTCTTCTATTGTTTTAATTGGTACACTCCCATTTGTCTGATTTCACATCTAACGTCCGACAGTCCTTGTATTGGAGGTCAATGTCTATTGTTTATTCTCCTATGATGGGACTTCAAAGAAAAAAGCATGGTGAATATAGAGTAAAATTGCTTTGAAATCAGCTATAATTCAAGATAGAATAATGTTTTACATAAGGGTGTGTAGTTCCCATGAGGTTGCAACTTTAAACAATCCAATTAAGGCAAACCTAAAAAAATGAATAAAATCCAATAGATCTATAAATATATGAAAATCTTAAAAAAGGACAGTCTAGATAATGTGTTGTAATATGTATTATTTTTTAGAATCAATTTTTTTTTTTAATATATATTTATATTATTTAAATATAAATAATTTGTAATGTATTTTTAATTGAAATATAAATAATTTCTAATTTCTAATACTATTTCTAATTTCCCTTGGTTTAATATTATTTAAATAATTTACCATTGTATACGCATGCATTATCTACTTCGATGAATGCAGCACTGCACTCATCAAAGTCTGAGTAGCTTTTAAAGACACTCAATCCAATATACTTGCCAAACGCTGGTCTCTGTTATGCTGTAGTATTGTTTAATGTTGTTTACTTGGGTAGGTCACGTACAACGTGGTATCAATTTCCATAACACAAATGAGTCAGTTTTTTTGCCTCCTAACAAAAATAAAGTTTCATTAAATTTTTTGTTTTGGTGTTTTGAAAGTTTATCTATACTCTTAAAATAACATCTATTTAGCATATGATTTTGTCAAATACTTAAATTATATCAACCTGTCTAACTCAAATTTTTGTGTTATTGATGGACTTCAAATGAAATGAAATTACGTAGAAAGATGTTTCTCATAAGTGCTTTTTGGAAAATTTTCATTTTTTTTTTAATGAAATTAAGAGAAATAATAAACTGGAGCCCATCCTACTAGTGGACTTCAAACAACAAGTATTAACCACCCTTGTTGACATTCAATGATTATGGTGTGAAATTTAGTGTACTTTTTTTTTCACATAAAAAGTTATCAACGTCGAGATAGTTAATTTGAGAGTCATCCAATGCTAAAATAGTCTTCTTGGGCTGATTTGAAGTGCAGCCCTACTTCGACACCTTATATAATTTTTTTCCTATTTTATATCTTTTAGAAAAGGATGGGGTTTCTCTAAGGCGTAGGCTTTGTGAAAATAAAATAAGGCCTCACTTTGAATTTTCATCCGGAAAGTATTTTTGACTGCATAAATCTTTGTAATGATTCTAAAATAAATTTTCACTACCGACTATGAAATTCGAAATATAGATCATGCGAATCTATAAATACTTACTTTTAGGGTTAAATGTACCGTCTAGATAATTTGTTACAATGTACATTATTTTTAGAACTTGAAATCTATTTTTTTTCCACAACCATAATGTTCAAACCAAGATGATCGATGTAAAAGTTTTCTAATGTTTGAATTGTAAATTTTGATGAGTTATGAGGTGATACTTACTTATTTTGATTGGGCTTCAGCCCTATCAAACAATTTTTCTATAGAAAAATTAAGAAATTAGAAAATGATGTTGGCCAAGTCCAGCATATATTGAGGTCACTAGAAGGACCTCAATACAAATAATTGATTATCACAGGTGACATTTTGTACTGCACAAGTTTTGATACCTCAGTTTGTAAATTTGAAGGAAGGGCGAAGGGCACGTGCCATTTGCATGTGGAATTCACCACTTCTTAACAATTAGGCATTGGAATGACACCTCAATAATTCTTTTCAGATAAGATTTTGACGTGTCTGGTGCGTTTATTTATGTACATGTGTCCACTTTCTTATTGATTTCGGAATGAAAATTTATCGGTCAATATTCTCAACAATCATTTTTGAAAATAGACTAAAATAGAGATTTAACATGCGAGGAAATGCAGTCCAATAGCTCCCTGTAAACTCAATAAAATGGATAATGATCTCTATTGAAATGACCACAAAATATATGAACATCTAAACAAGAATCCAAAACTGCCGAGATAGTGCAATTCTGATTTATTAAAAGTTCATTGAAAAATATTTGTCAAAAAAAAAAAAGTTCATTGAAATGGATAATAATCTCTATTGAAATGTGTGAAGGTCCTGATTGCAAGTAGATACAGTATTCACGATTGACCATGTTATAATTTTTAAATTTTTTTATAATTTTAATTATTGCTTAGGTTAAATACCTTGAGCGTTAAATACCTTGAGCAATCGGCAAACAATGTTTCAAATCCCAATATCAAGTTTCACAAAACCTCATCACCTACCGATCTGGATTTTATTAAATTGATAATAATAAATTTAAAAAATTGGGCAATTCCTGGAGGAACTATATGAAGCAATTACAGTCTAGGATTGCACATAGACCACAGCATTCTGAAATGTTAGATCTACCATTTTCACATAAACTTTCTCTCTCTGTTAAGGGTTTCTTTGTAAGATGAATAGAACATAACCCCTGTATTTGGGGTTTAATGCATCAATCAACTCTTTGAAACGCCCTATAATAGAATGCTTATACCTTAGTGAGTCTCCCTTATTGGTATGTTTTCAGTGTGGAATTTCTTAAGGACATTGTTTGTGTTTTGTCATTTATATTAGGAACTTATTAGATACTTATGTAGACTTTAATATAAAAATTAATATATTACTTATTATCATAATGATGCACCTGAAAATCACAGGCACCCAATAACCTGCAAATGCAACAACAATTTAGAGAGAAAAAAAAAGGAAAAAGAAAAGATCAGCAAGAAGAAGGCACAAACGTGAGAACTAGATCCTCCATCACGCTCCACAAGAACAAAAGAAGGAAAAAACAACCATGAAAAGGCTCTCTCTTTCTAACATCAACTACACTTTTTCATTCTATAAAAATCGTTCTCTTTACAATGGGACATCCACCTCTTTTATACTACATTCTAAACCTCCTAAAAAAAGGTACTCTCCAAAGATAAACATTAACCCTGCCATTCCACTTTAATCATTCTAAAAAAAAATATATTATCCCTCCCATTAGCTATTCCACTTTTTCCTACACAAGAAACAATAAAGCCTCTCAAGCGGTCTAATATAAAATAACACGTAAACCACCTCCCAAAAACTAAAATTACCAAAAATAAAATAAATTTTTTCTAGCAATTAGATCTTGATCTGTACAAGCTCAACACAAATATCATATATTTGAACTTCTCCCTCATTATCGTTGCATTGCCATGGAGGACAAACTAGGACAGAGGATTTTAACTTATCTACAAAACTGTCGACTGCTTAGGCTAGAAAAGTTCTTCAATTCTTTCATTTTCTTGAAAGATTACATCTCTACTCCTTATTACTTCGTACTCTAAACTTCACAGAAATTATACCGAACGTTTGATCGGCATATCCTAAGAAGATCATGTGAACCAATACGTTCAAGTGGGAGTATTACAGTTCTGAGCCTGTCCACACCCTTTACGGTTCGCTTGCCTCTATTGTTGCTTGCACTAAACTCTGATACGTATGCTCTATACAATTTGATGAAAGAAAAAAGTTATAGGGCATGGCAACAAAGCTAACGGTGGTGGCCATCTCATCTCATATTGGAAGGTTCAGCTTTGTACTACTGAATTATTAGAGCCTAGGCTCTAAACAATCAAATTAGAACCTACCTTCAAATAGTATCGAGAAATGTGGTTTCAATACTGAAAATCTTTGTGTTAGTCTTGAAATATATTTTTATCTTTATTTATAAAGTTAAAAGCTTCAAAAATAGTGTAGATTGATTGATCTATGAAAGCTTGAAAATCGACGGTCCAAAAAGGTAGTAAAAAAGATCCCAATGTACATTCCTCAATTCGTTTTAGGAAGCATGTGAGGGTAAAGCCCGAAGAGTATATTTTGAGCGATTTGAATGCATGTGGATTACCACATTGTTAAGCAGAGACGACACAAGCTTGAGTGGATCTCCAAATTTGAAAAATAAAAAGATAAAATTCACCTAAGAAGCTCTTGCGAGTTATTCAGTATGCTCCAACAAGATCATACAATTTTCTTTATTGTTTTTCTTAACATAGGCACGTCCTTTTCTTTTGATAGGTAAGAGATGAAATAAATAAGGAAAATGAAAACCCATGAGAATATGTCCTCAACCACATATGGAACTGTAATTTTGTTGATCTAAGGCATCTTTATTTCTATTTGGTCTAAATATTGCTTCTCATGTTTCTATTTCTAAAAGTAAATTGACAAGGGGAAGTATGAGCCGTCTCCCCCCAATAGCTTCATTTTTGGAGAGAGAGAGAGAGGCAGTAACCAAGTGTATTGGTATACAACGCATATCCTACTGCAAATAGGCCTACACATGTTCAACAAACACCTCTTCATGATCAAATCTTCATCACTTGTAATACTAATAAGAGCAGCAGCACGAGCAACAACAACCTTGATTCGCATCTCTACTTCCTATGTCTTGGCGAACCCATTAAAGGCAATGACTACACAAAAACAATCAACAAGCGGATACTAGTCTGCCAATCCCAAATCCCAAATCAACTAGAAATGGAGCCCAAATGATATCTACATCGTACTCCTGCAAACCCAAAAACACAATTTTATTGAAATTGTATGTAAAGAAACATAAAAATTAAAAAGCAATGGCAAGAAATGAAATAATATTGAAGAAGGTTAAATATTCACGAAAATTTTCGAAAATCATTTTATACAGAGAGAAATCTTATTTTATTTTAATAAAATTTTAGAAAAAAAAATTCTGTTTTGCTTTTAAAGTTTAAAAATAATCCTATATATTTCATATTACACTCTCAAGTCCCCCACATTTTAAAGGTATAAAGTGTATTTTAATTTTATTTCTTTCTCTATACGTTGGTGTAAACTCAAGTTTGATATATATACTTCTCATTATCACACATCTAAAAAAAATACTTAATTTTTTTTTTAAAAGTACTATAAGACCAAAATATATTTATAAAATGTAGGTTATTTATTTTATAATATTTTTAAAATATTTTTTATAGGTACGTGATTAAGCATAGAGATAAAAATATTAAATAAAATACGTTTTTTCCTCTCAAAATGTGGCACTTGACTGTAAAATATAGAATAAATGGGACTAATTTTCAATTTCATAAACTAAACATGATTTTTATGTAAGGGTGCAATTGGCATACGGATGCATCCGTAGGTGTAGAGGTAAGGTGCTCCTTCAAATTTTATCATGGTATATAATTTTGATGTAAAATTTTATTAGGATTATCTCAAAATCTATTTTTATTTCTAATTATAAAATTTTAAATTTATGAAATGGTTAAAATCAAGTAGATCTATAAACATATGAAAATCCTGAAAATGGGCGGTGTAAATAATATGTTGTAAAATGTTTTATTTTTGAGACTTAAAATCTTTTTATTTTTCATAGTCATACATCTCGATGTCGAGATGATCAATCAAAGGGTTTTCAACATTAAAACTACCTTTTCGGATGGAGTTTTGAGGGGTATCCGTAGTTCTACATTATAAGGTAGCATCGTTATATAAATTTTTTCCTTTATGTAATTCACCAATTTTTAAATTGAAAATCAATAGCTTTTTATTTCACATTTCATGCTCTATTCTCACTTTTGAGAGTGCATGGTGTGTGTTGATTTTATTATTTTTCTATGTCCTATACTAAATTCAAATCTAGGGGCCATGAATATTTCACACCATTACATGATTGTAAAACATATGGAAAATAAGTAACTGGGAAGAAATAAAACTACCTAAATATTTCTAAATTTTGTTGGGTATTTTGATCATTATTTATTTATTTGTTTATATTTTTATAATATTTGTCTATGATAAGTATGGATCCCTAAATTTAAGTTTAATCAGATGTATAAAAAAAATAAGACACTCTTCCTGCAAAATGTGGTACTTAACGTAAAATATGAATAGAATAAACTATTTTAAATTCCAAAATATAGGATAAAATGATTTTTTTTTTAACTTTCCCGCATCTTTATTTTGAGCCCCTCATGATTTTGAAGTAACATATTTCCGCAATTTGGAGGTATCCCCTTACTTTGATTGTTTAGGGCCTCAGCCTTACTTAAACAACACCCCAATACAAAATTAATTTACATAACAATTTTGATTTCATTTTGACCATTATATAAAACAAAAGCTATTCTATAAAAACCAATATATTTCTTTTAAGCTCAATGTCCAGGGGACCTCCTTGATGCTTTGATATATGTGGGCTCACTACCGAAGGTACAGCAAATAAATTTCATGGAGCCAACTTGTCCAAGCCACGGACTACATTTATAGCACCACAGAAATTTTGCCAAGCCATAGGGACCACCGCTTCACAAGCTTAAATAGCCAGGAAATGAGGCTAAACCATGAAGAGCAACTTAGAGGAGAAAGTGGGGAAAAAGGATGGAGAGGTCCATGAAAGTTGCAGTGCTTGCATTAGCCATCCTTTACATGTCTTGAACAATGGCTCAAGCTAGGGCTAACTTAGCTGAACTAGTTGCTGCTTTTGGGGTCAATACTGACCCAGCTAGGGCTCAAGGTAATAAACCATGTAGCCACATAATAGAAGCTTTTTAGATTTGCAGTGATTGCAATATTCCACATAAATGTATATTCTCTTGGTTTTTTTTGCAGCTTCTCTAAGAGGTGATGATGTTTGCTGCAACTATTGCGCTCAACCGCTGATTTATCCACGTCCCGATTGGTGCATTTGCTTCCAAGTGTTTGAGTCTTGCCCCAAGTGGTGCGGATCGTGCGAGTGCTTGGGGGGATGCAGATGCATTGGTCAGGTAAAAGTTGAAGAAGCACAGTGCAAGGATGCCACCAAAATGATGCTGCCAAACTATAATGTTAAAGTCCTCACGTCTTAATCCCTAGTACGATTTCAAGCCCAAATCGACCTAAGGACATATGTCCGAGATCATCATATATCTAAATAAATCGTCTGTCGGCAAAATGTCTGAATAATCTGGCTTTTGTTTGAATGGGGTGATGAGGAAATCACTGCTCTAAAGGAGTTTGTATTGTCTTCCTGATGAATGATAATGCAATTGTGCGATGCTCAAGTACTCTTAACACACTCATTTGGGATTTGGCACTTGGTTTTTTGTCATGGTGTTTAAATCACTTTCCATTGTTTGCATGTTTAAAAGAAAATGCAGAGAAATTATTACAGGACATGGACGTAAAAAAGAAAAAGAATTATTCATGCATTCAAAGATATGAATTGCACCCTACACGTGTAACTAAAACGGTACTCTTCATTAAGGACTTTAATGCTCCAATGGACCAGCGAGAGATAGTAGATGTTGATTGGTGGACATGTAGTATTGAAACATTATTTATGTACCAACCATATCTTATTAGCCTCTTCTCTTTTCGAAAAAAAAGATGGCTAGGGTCCTCTCATTGACTTATCATATGGAACAGATTATAAATAATATGTATATAAGAAAAGAAAATGAAAAACACTGGGAATTTAAAATTTGGGACATGCACATGCGTTTTATGGAGTTTTTCTTAAAAATCTCATTTTATTTTTAGAACTTAAGAATTGTTCTATTTATTCAGATTCATTCAAGTCGCGCTTCTTGATTGTATAATGTGTAAATTCAGAAAAATTTCTGCTTTGTTTTTAAAATTTAGAAATAATCCTATATATTTCATATTTCACTCTCAATCCCCCTAATTTTTTAGAGTATAAAATGTATTTTAATCTTATTTGTTTCACTATATGTTCGGGTAAGCTCAAGTTTCATATATCGACGCTAAAACATTTAAAAGTAATTTAAAAGTACTATATGACCAAAATGTCTTCATAAAATTTAGGTTATTTTTATTATTTTTTCTTTATAATATTTTAAATAATTTTAATAGATATGTGATTGTGAGAGTAAAGACATACCAAAAGTGAGTTTAATCTTATTTGTTGATGAAAATATTAAATAAAATACATTTATCCTCTCAAAATGTAGTACTTGACTCTTAAATATAAAATATATGGGACTAATTTTCAATTTCATAAACTAAACATGATTTTCTATACTTTACCTATTTTTAAACTGACAGTCAATTCCATTTACTTTTCATTTCATTCTCTAGTCAACTATTGGAAAAACCGGGCGATCAAATAAGTAACTGTTTGGTTTGTAATGTATTTTTTAATATTCTTTTCATTATAATAAAGAGTAAAAATTGTTATGGTCATTAATACTCACTTTTAGATTTTTCTATCTTATTCAGAAAAAAATTAAAAACACCCTTAGGCACAAATCGATTGTTTAAAGTCCAACTTTTTCAATAGTTTCAACTTCATTTTGAATGTTTTTTGTTTTAATGATTCTTTATATGCTTTTCATGTTTTAAGGGAGATTTTTAATAATTTTTTATTTTTTTAATTCCTTTTTGACCGCGTGGGATTTGCCTCATTAAAACGGTTGAATCGGCCAGTTTATCAGTTAGGCCCGTTAAACCACTTCCAGACCCATGTCTTCTTAACCGTTATGGTTCGAATTTGTGAAAATTGCTCTAGTCTCACTTTTGACCGTGCATGGTGTATATTAATTTTATTATTATTCTATGTGCTATACTAAGTTCAATTCTCGGGGGCATGATTTTAAAATATATGGAAAGTTAGTGACTGGGAAGAAATAAAATTATCAAATATTCCTAAATCCTAAATCTTGTTGGCTATTATGATCTTTCATATTTATTTATTTTTATTTTTAATTTTATATTTTTACAATATTATCCATGAAAATGCAGATTGCTTGTAAGGTTAATATATATATATATATATATATATATATATATATATATATATATATATATATATATATATATATATATAGAAAATGATACTGTTGGGCCAATGGGGTGAGCCGAACGGGTGGGATCAGCTCGTGGACTTTTAACGGTTGTAGTTCCTATTGCCTTGATTTCATACTCAATCTATGCAAATAGCCTGACGGACCACACTGCTATATCTCTCTAGCGTCATGGGGCAGCGTGCCTCTCTCTCTCTTCTGCTGCCCCCTCTCTCTCATCTCTGGTTCAGGCCTGCGCCTTTGTGTCCTGCCTCTCTATCTCTCTCTCTTTCGAGTTTGTGCCCCCTGTTCTCTCTCTCTATCTCTTGTTTGTGCCCTACCCCCTCTCTTTCTCTTTGTGCCCTCTGCAGCCTGGTCTCTCACTCTCTCTCAACATAGAAGACGAAGCAAGAAGAGGAGAAAAAGTACAATCTCTCTCTCTCTCTAGAAAATATTTTGCATCCTCCATCTCTGTAGGAAAATCTTCTCTCTGATCACAGGAACAAGAGGTAAATTTTGGTTCACGCAATGGAAACCCTTTGTGGCTACAGGAATCAGAGGTAAGCTAGGAGAGATGGGTTAATGTTCAAACAGCAATGGTTGCTATTATTTTCACTGAAAAGAGTGCAGGCACAAGGATCTTTGTGGCCTTTCTTTAGCTTTTTCATGGAACTGTGATTTCTACTTTTTCCATTGGTGGATTTCTTTTAAGCTTCGAAGAGTTCTCTTCCTGTAACAAACCCGTGAAATGGTTTTTAAGGGAACAATTGAATATTGTTGATTTTGTGCACTTTATGCACAAAGAACAAATAATAACCATTTCTGCATGGGTAAATGCGCTAATTCGCAGCATGTTTTAAGGGCTAGTCTTATGAAAAGTTTGAGTAGATTGTTATTCTGTTCAACTGCAAAGAAACACTTACTTCACATGAAGTCCCTTTTATTAAAATATATCTGATTTATATTAATGTGCACCTGCTAATGTTTTCCACATGGTCTTGTGGTGGTGCTGCTGTTGTTCCATGATACATGCTTCTTCCTGCTGTGAGCTTCGTCTAGATCTAATATGCATTTGACAAACTTTACTGGTGGCTCCTTATGAATGTGCAGCACTTAGCAAGGGCTAGAATTGAAATGGTGAGATCCAACTTACATAATTGAAAGACCCTACAATAAACACAAAGTTATAGTAATATTTCACTACAATACATGATATTGATCTAGGCTTAACCAAATAAGCCCATAGAACTATTTCTAACATTGGAATGCACACATCAGCTGGAATTAAAAGTCTGTTGCGCACTGCATTTGAATGCACACATCAGCTGGAATTAAAAGTCTGTTGCGCACTGCATGTGCATAGAATTAAGTGTCAACTCGATGCAAATAAAATAAGGCAAATTCAACTAATAGCCACACAAATCAAATGGACATTAAAGTATGAATACTGCATAATCAGCAATATTAGTACTTTTCTTTTTAAATGATAATTAATAGGCATGAATGCTTACAAACTCCTCAAGCTTAAGGGTTTTCCCATACCTTCAAGAAAAAGATAGCTCTTGCTAAGTGCTGGACATTCATAAGGAGCCACCAGTAAAGTTTGTCAAATGCATATTAGATCTAGATGAAGCTCACAGCAGGAAGAAGCATGTATCATGGAACAACAGCAGCACCACCACAAGACCATGTGGAAAACATTAGCAGGTGCACGTTAATATAAATCAGATATATTTTAATAAAAGGGACTTCATGTGAAGTAAGTGTTTCTTTGCCGTTGAACAGAATAACAATCTACTCAAACTTTTCATAACACTAGCCCTTGAAACATGCTGTGCATTAGAGCATTTACCCATGCTGAAATGGTTGGTCTATAAGATGAATTGAGCATATCTATGCCATTCAAATATTATTTGTTCTTTGTGCATAAAGTGCACAAAATCAACAATATTCGATTGTTACCTTAAAAACAATTTCACGGGTTTGTTACAGGAAGAGAACTCTTCGAAGCTTAAAAAGAAATCCACCAATGGAAAAAGTGGAAATCACAGTTCCATGAAAAAGCTAAAGAAAGGCCACAAAGATCCTTGTGCCTGCACTCTTTTCAGTGAAAATAATAGCAGCCATTGCTGTTTGAACATTAACCCATCTCTCCTAGCTTACCTCTGGTTCCTGTCGCCACAAAGGGTTTCCATTGCGTGAACCAAAATTTACCTCTGGTTCCTGTGATCAGAGAGAAGATTTTCCTAGAGAGACAGAGGATGCAAAATATTTTTCTAGAGAGAGAGACGGTTTGTACCTCTGGTTCCTGTGATCAGAGAGAAGATTTTCCTAGAGAGAGAATGCAAAATATTTTCTAGAGAGAGAGAGAGTTTGTGTCTTTTTCTCCTCGTCTTGCTTCGTCTTCTATATTGAGAGAGAGTGGGAGACCAGGCTGCAGAGGAAACAAAGAGAAAGAGAGGGGGTAGGGCACAAACAAGAGAGAGAGACGGCAGGGGGCACAAACTCGAAAGAGAGAGAGAGAGAGGAAGGGCACAAACGTGCAGGTTTGAACCAGAGATGAGAGAGAGGGGGCAGCAAAAAAGCGAGAGATTGGAGGTTTTTGTTTAAGAGAGAGAGAGAAAAAAAAAAAAAAAAAAAAATCAGCAAGAAGGAGGCACAAACGTTGGAAACTGAGACCTCTACCACGCTGCACAAGAACAAGAGAAGGAAAAACAACCATGAAAAGGCTCTCTCTCTCTAACATCAACTCAAGTTTTCATTCTCTAAAAATCGTCCTCTTTACAATGGGACATCCACCCCTTTTATACTATGTTCTAGACCTCCTGAAAAAATGTACTCTCTAAAGATAAACCTTAACCCTCCTATTCCACTTTAATCATTCGAAAACAAAATATATTAACCCTCCCATTATCTATTCCACTTTTTCCTGCACAATAAAAAATAAAGCATCTCAAGCGGTCTTAAAATCAAAAGAAGACATAAGCCTAATATCAAATAACAAGTAAACCACCTCTCAAAAAACAAAATTGACAAAAATAAAATTAAATTTTTGTAGCAGCTAGATCTTGATCTGCACAATCTTAACACAAATATCATATATTTGAACTTCTCCCTCATTATCATTGCATTGCCATGGAGGACAAACTAGGGCAAAGGATTTTAACTTATCTACAAAACTGTTGACTGCATAGGCTAGCAAAAATCTTCAATTCTTTCATTTTCTTGAAAGATTACATCTCTACTCCTTATTACTTCGTACTCTAAATGTCCCACAAATTATACCGAGGTTTTGATCTGCATATCCTAAGACGATAATGTGAACCATATACCTTCAAGTGTGAGTATTACAGTTCTAAGCCTGTCCACACCCTTTATGGTACATAACCTTATGAGGGAGTTTAATAGCATGCGGTACTCATGCTCTCTCTCCAAAATATTTCAGGCATTTTTCCACAAGAAAGCATGTTTCTATCTACAATGGTGTGATTCACGCCCTCCGCCACACCATTATGTCAGGTGGGGTATAAAGGGTTATTCTCTTATATTATATGCCATGCTTGACACAATAACATTGTAGAGGTGTAATCTCCTCCATTGTTTATGTGAAGATGCTTCACAACTTTACTGGTCTCCTTCTCTACACCATGGCATGAATTTTCTAGAGTTCTAAACACTTCATTCTTACATTTTATAGCATATGCACATACCTTTCTAAATGCCTCAACTATGAAAGTAACAAACTAGGAATCACCACAATTGATTATAACATCCTTAGGACCACAAAATTAGAGTAAACCAAATTCAAAACATTAGTTTCTTTTAGGGCTATTTTGAAGAAATGAACTCGTTGAAGTTTTTTCTTTTAAGAAATGGGCACAATGGTTTCGTGATGTAGCTCTAATGCTCGGAATGAATTGCTTCTTTCCGAAAATTTTCAGGCCTTTACTACTCATGTGGCTAATCCTCTCAGAAATTATAATGTTCCATCATCCATCAACAGTTGTGCCCTCTTCCTATCAAGAAAACAACAATTCTTACATCAGTCCACCACTTCAGAAAATTTCAAGAAATTAACTTCCATAAATCTTGGGTAAATGAGCAGTGGTGGAAAAGATGATAATTGGTATCCTCGTTTGCCTTGCAAAGTAAGAAAACAATTGTTATGAGACCATCGCACCCACACCACTATTTTGTTGGCAAAGCTTCATCCATAGGAGTTAAGTTTCTTATGAAAGGGCACCTAAATAGTTATGAGCAGTAATTGAATCCAACTTACTAAATGATATCTCCTTTTTAACCCCTCAATCCCCGGCCCCACCAAAGGATCAGTCTTATCATATTTTCAAACCAGTCAATAACCCCACTTGGAACCCTAAAAAGAGACGAGTACAAATATAACATTTGTTACAGAGATAATGACTTCAAGAAACTTTTCTAATATCAAAAGAACTAATTAATATAGAGGCTCAAACCGGTGATCTCTTGAGTTGCAATGTTTCTCTCTGTACATATTGTGAAATAGGATTCGACTTTGTTATATAATTGAAATGCCAAACCTTAGAGGATTTAGATTTTTATTTTATTTTATCACCTTATCTAACACAACCCCAAAATAAATCAGATTTCTCTCAAGGGTATATAAACTTTAACCATTATGAGTCTTAAAATGTTCTGAACTAGGTAATTTTATCATTAACTTTAACCGATCCTACAAAAGTTACTCAGCAAGGGAACTGCAAAAAAGCTGATAAATGACATGCTCATGAAGATGGATCTTACCTTCTGGCCAAGGACACCTACTAAATTATAAGATTTTTCAAATGGTCAATCCATATGTTTGCTGCTAATAAATTTATTTTGTGATGGATCTTACCTTCGGGGTCAAGCACACCTACTAAATTATCCATGCTTTGGCTTCTTTTTTTATTTTTCTTTTTTTATACACTTACCCATACTTTTCTCCTATGGGTCTAAATGCATAACAAACTTACCTTCACTTTTTGAATGCCCTTTACAACCTCCTTTTCCCCAATAAATAGAGAGGCTCTCCAGTTAATTTAGCAACCAGAACCAGTACTTCCATTATGTAATTAGAGGGGGTAGAGAGAGAGAGAGAGAGAAAATATGGAGCCGTCAAAGGTCATTGCTGTTCTCTTGAGCATCCTGGCCATATCTTCCACCATTGCCCAAGCAAGGGTTACCCTACCCCAAATGCTTTCAGGTCTCGGGGGTGTGATGGTCCCCAAATTAGGGCCAAAGGTTAGTTTATGTGATTTCTTAGTTATCAATAAAATTGCATGATGTTAACAATTTAATGTTATTTGAAAATGGCGCACACTGCACAATAATCTGATTGAGTAGAGACCACTATTGGATTCACTCTCTCCATCACTATCAAATAATAGGTAGGACAATGATAACCCTTGCGTCGAGGGAATTTTTGTGTTCACGAGGACTGGATTATGCTTCATAAAATAAACTGGCTAATAGACATGATTTTGAATTGATTTGAACTAATGTTCCTTTGTGAGCATGCTGAAAGGTGATCTCTGCTGCAAGGACTGCTATGCACCGTTCAAATATCCACCACACGACTGGTGCGTGTGTATGGATAAGTTCGATTCCTGCCCTAACTGGCGCCCATCAGAACATTGTGAAATGTGGGATGGAGAGTGCATGTGCGTCGGTCACACAAATCTAAAAGCAGCAACATGTGATGATGGTTATACGGCAACCGAAATGATAACATTGAAGTTTAACATATTGGATGCTTAAGCTCTACTAAGATTTAGCACCAGTGGCATCAAGCCATATCTGTATAAATTAAGCCTGTACGTTGTTCCGACGTGTTGCCTGCAATATGTATATGTCAACTGTTTTTTGCTAGTGTGATGAGAATGTGGCTTTTCTTTGTGTTTGGATTTTTATCTAATTAAATGTTGTTATATTAAGGAAAGAATCCCGGAGGTCTCACTTAAAATGAAACTTGTACCCGCTCTGCACTATTCACTATCACTTAGCACGACGTTACATAGTGATATTAAGTAATTTAATGAGGATCTCATAGAGCAATTCAATGAGGGTTCTCTCTTTCTCATGCAGAAGCTTTTATTGATGGTCTGATCTAGTAGGCTCATACTAAAGAAATAACTAAAACTTAGAACCCGTGATCCTTAACTTCTGGAGGAATCGCCTCCACATGAGATTTCCTTTTTTTAATCCCCATTTAAATAGGACATTTGTCGACTATTAGGGCCTGTTCAGTGAAAAGAGTAGAGAGGACTGGAAACCATGAATCTTTTCTTGGTAACCGGTCCGGATTTCCTGGTGAGGGTAGTTTTCTGAATTTGATTAACTTAGGAGCCTGCAAATCTAGTAATCTCACCAGTCTTGATCATTCGTTACATAATTCATTGATATGAGGTTGAAATTTGTTTAATGAATGAGATTTTTTGCGTTAACGAACTAATAGCATTTCTTTCAAAATAGATGATGCAGATAAAAAAAGTCTTTATTCTATTAACTGATCTCTCTCTCTGTCTTTCTCTCTCTCACACACACAACCCATCCATAGCTACAGTAACAAATGGACTGTCAAGGGGTTAATAGATAACACAAACACTCTGTCTCCAATGCCCTCTAGGACAAGTCTAATTTCATTAGTGTTTCTTGAAGATCATTTATAAGAGTTGCAATATTCAAGGATTTAATTCTTAGTTTTTTCTTGATATGGATCAAAACACAAATCACATTCTTATTCTTTGAGATTCTTTGAAATGAGAACGTATCACGTATCCTACATGTAAAGGTACTTACTACATTGAAACAATCAAACATCGCCACTACATTTAAAATTCGGTGACCGGATGTGCTTTATAGGCCAAGCCTAAAGTCCAAAAAAGCATTTCAAACTTTGTTACACGCTCCAAGCTATCAAATTTTACTTCCAATGATTGTAAGTGATTTTGACCTTTTTAATCCAGAAATAATTTGTCTTATAGTATAGAATATTATAAAAAAGATGTAGTTTTGACTTCAAAAATCCTTAAGATGGCTGGAACTCTATTTCCACCTTTGATTAAAAAGTTTGAAGCTCCAAATGCTGCAGGTCATGTGCTGCGAACGCATAAGCCCAAAATGGTGTGGATCAAGTGGTTCTGTGAACATTTGAGATGGAAGGTCTTAATGATTTGCTCCATTACATTAGTTTTAGGGCTTTAAGTCTAGTCATTTTTTAATCTACAATTTTCAAGATCAAGATGATCAATTTGAGGGTCTTCCAATACCAGAAATACTTTTTTTTTGCAAGATTTGAACTGTAGTTACTGCTGACCATTCATAATCAATAATTTGCCTTGATGGAGGAAATTATCCTAGAAAATAAGGACTCCATGGATACTTCTAGAAAAAGCTAGAAATGAATATCAACATGTGCTTGCCAGTCAAAGATTTGAATCATGCATTTGAACATCAGAAATGGTAGATGTTGATTTTGAGATATGCAATGTTAAGTTAATATTTATTAGTTTATGTGCTTGCATTTGAAAACTAGAAATGGTTGATGTTGATGGTGAGACATGCAATATTAAGTTAATATTTATTTCTTTATGTGGCTGCCATATCTGGTTTCCTCTTTTCCTTTATTATTAGTAAGCTAGAGAGAAAAAATAAAATAAAAAATAAAAATAAATAAATATATAATATAGTGAGAATGATGGAATACAACTTCTCACTTGACCATTAATGAGATGGAGTATATGCATTGAGGTCTAAATTGTACATATCAATACAGAGAGCTAATAGTAGGATGTTTGTAAAAGTTAATTCATACAAGCAATATTTCACCTTTTTTGTCGTAGTTATCAAGATAAAATCAACTGAGTTATATTATTTGGATAGCTAGTAACTTGGTCAGTCTGATTCAAAGTAAAAACTGGATTTGGTCGAAAAAATAAGATGATTTATGGGATGGTTAGATGTAGGAAAACCCAAATGCTTTCAACCCATGAAACTAGGCATTCCATTTTATGGAATTTGCCTGCCATTCTGGTCTAGAAGGCCTAAGTTCATTGTGTTAATGTGTGTTAGCATATGCTTAAAAATTGCATCAAGCTAATTACCCTAACATGGTCTTTGAAGATGTATTCCGTTATATTACTATGAAATTGTTACACAAAAGTTCTCTCTCTCCACACACAGATATAGACACACATACAAGGCTATCTATTATTTTTATCTAGAAAATAAAACCCAAAAAAAAGAGAGAGCGAATTTATAAAAGGATTTCCTACCAAATTTGTAGGTCAGAAGACGTCATTTAAGTGTGATTATTTGGGTCTTAAATGTGGTCTACTTTAGCTAATTTAGGAAGATGTGGGTTGTTTATCACTGAATCTTAGATTTCCATGTATGCTACCAAAAAAGAAGTTTACCTGTCATAAGAAAAGAAGAATAGAAAATAAACCAAGTTTCATGCGTCATCTTCATTTTTTGGTTATCAAAAAACTCACTCGTTAGTAATTTTTATTAATCATCACACACCAATAATTTGGGTTGTGGACTTTGCTTTAAAACATAAAATAAATTACAATAGGGGAAGAAAGAAATTGGATATAAAATGAAGCCTTTATTGAGGAAGAGATAGAAAAGAAACTATGCATGGATATAAAATGAAGCCATTATTGAGGTTTCTTGTAAATGGATAGCGTAAAATACATCGTCGAGGCCAAGTGCAAACACCATGTGCCCCTCTAGACCCTTAAAATCGACCATTTTGATGGATTAAGGACACAAAAACTATTACAAAATAATTGAAATATATTTCCATCCTAGAAAAACAGATTCAAAGTTCTTAAAATGGCGCAAAATGAACAAGTCTAGACTAATGGATGATCTCTGCTTCATATGGCATCCAAGTGACCATTTTTGGTTCCTATTTTTTTTTACTTTTAAGATCCATGATCTAGGAAGGCAATGTCTTCAATAACCCTAAGGGCTCGTTCGGTTCGTATGTAACAGTTTACACATGAAAAATAGTTTTCATATGCAAACAATTTCTGTGCAGTAGGTTTCCCATCTTATTTTTTTTCATGTTTGGTTCACATGGGTAACTAGTTCTTGGAATTCCTGTGTAACCAGCTTCTTATGTTTGGTAACCCATGGGGAAACTATTTCCTAGAATCTGGATTAATAACTATTTTTAACCACTCAATTGCAAATATAATGGATTTGATATCATCCATCCTATTAAGATGAATTTTTTTAAAACATTCAATTTGTAATATGTTTAAAAATATGAATGGTTTAGATCATAAGTTTGCTTCACTTTATTAAATTATAAATCATAACTAGTCCGTGCATTTTATTTTATTTTTCAATCTCTATCTTGTAAGATTAATTAAAAAATATTTGCAATATAAAAATTAACGATACTTTTTCCATTCCAATGAAATAAATGCGCTCAATCAAATGTGTAGCTACAATTGAGTGGCCTCAGTATTGCACACATGTGATCAACGAGTTCTTATTAGTCGATGATTTGATTCATGCTTTTGCACTTGCCAACATAGAGATGGTACCCCTGTACCAATGGTATCCATTTACAGTACCAACCGTATCCATTTACATGTAGCTACATTTATTCGTCTTTTATATACTGACCTTATCCATTGTTGCATATGTTGAGACATGATATATTTAATTTAACCATTATTGTAAAGCAAAATTTACATTTACTCCGTCAGAAAATGAATTTTTTGAGGAGGTATTTTTCTTATATAAGCATTGTGATATTTATTAAAATCACTGATGAATATTAAAAAAAAAAAAAAGGAAGTTTTTTTAGTACATGGAGACTTACACCTGACAATGTCACGTCATATCCCAAAATCCCTAAAAGCTGAGCTTCCATAAACTACTCGTTGCTTGGGTTTCTCCAAAGGGAGCAAATGTACATTTTGATAAAGAAAAATCATATAATCGTTTGAATTTTCTTAATTCAATGCTGCCTGCAACCAATCCTCTCCGTAAGGTATAAAAGAATGAGAAAAGAATGAGAAAAGTTTTATGAATTTTGAAACTTAGAACAGAATGAAGCAACTCGCTGTCTTGAATCTAGCTCTATCTGAAACCACAACCATGAGCAATCTCTCCATGGCATATGCTCTTTATGGTCTTAACCTCTTACATTCTACAATTTTCATATATCCTTACATATTGTGCTATGCAGCAACTAATTTAACATAGTCACGTATATTCGTGTTAGTAGTATTTCACCTAGATACGAGCATCCAAAACACTAATCTAATGCATAGTCGCCGGCTTATGAGAATTTTCTTACCTGCTACTATGACCCACTGCCTTTTCCCCATCCTAACTCAGGCTTACGTATTGTGCTATACAGCAACTAATTTAACATAGTCATTTATATTCGTGTTAGTAGTATTTCACTTAGATCCGAGCATCCAAAACACTAATCTAATGATTAGTCTCCTGGACAAGGTCACCTAGATACGAGCATCCAAAACACTAATCTAATGATTAGTATCCTGGACAAGACATGTATATGTACTTTTGTAGTGAAGGAAGGAGTATGATGTTTAGGTTTCTAAAGTGTCAAACGCTAGTATTGCATCTCTGCTCTATTGACATGCACAAAAAACTATAAAAACATCTCCATCTTACGTAGACTATCAAATAGTTTGATGAAAAACAAGCCATTGGCTTTACACAAACTAATCTTTCCCTTAATGCAACAAATGTAACACATAGGGTTGATATGTGATTGTAAAGGTGTTCACGCCGAGCCTACAATCAATATGTGAAGAAGATCGGAGTTCTTTGGTTCATGTTGTTAAATGAGAATAAGAAATGGTGTTTCCCCAATTGCTAGATGGCATTGGGGTATGGCAAACACGCATCATAAACCCATATGGAAATGGAAACATTTGGGAGAAAATAGATTGACTGCATAAATTGATTCTCACATACGCACTATTATTACATGTGTGTAATTGTGTTTGCTTCGTTAGGAAATTATGAAATATTTAGGATCTTGCTATATTTTAATATTCTCTAGCCTCAGAAATATGAATATACGCTTAGAGGGGCAAGAAAGACCAGGTTGCACCCCTAAATCGGTGGAACTAAATGGAATAGAGTGAACTTTATTGGCTGTAATGATGTATACTAAAAAGAGAGATATTTATGTGCTTAAATCATGGTTAAAGCTACATGATAAGTCCATATACCATACAAAAAGAAATTTCAATAGAAAAATGAGGCAACACCTGATTTGACAAATTCGTGCTATTTAGAAATAGACCTATCACTGAAGTAGTTGGTCTGGTTCAAATTGCAGGTTAGCTGGTCATAAAAATGGTTGAACTGTTGAAAACCATCAAAACGATAAAATGGAACCAGATTCCAAACCCTAAATGAAAGTTTCCCAGGTCTTGTTGTTTATTAATCCTACCAGGTGGGTGTACTAGTTGCTTTTGTTTATGCACCAAGAAAGTTTTACTCAGTCAATTCTTGCCATATTTCTCATTTAAACTTTACCTATATTTCTGGTTCTAATTTTTCTCTTTCATTTAAACTTTTACCTATTTACCTGTAAAACTACAAAGAAGCCATGTTTAAACTAAAATATCAGGGAAAAATTTTGAAATTTGCTTGACCTTAATAAGTTCATGATTAATTTCAAGTTCTTTTCCTTTAATATTTGCAATAGGCTAGGGATAAACCTTTTTGGCAGGTCATCACCATATAGTGACGTGATGGATGGCGATAAAATCATTCGCTTCAGCGAAGCGCATTGAGCTGATGGATGGTCATGGATCAAAGTATCCATTGAAATGATGAACATCAATAAGGAGAGAGCAGGAATCCATCATTGTGATCATTTTCTTGTGATTCTCAATGATTATCCATTGAAGTTAATCACTTCACTGATCTACGACAACATAATGGACTATATGGCGTTCCATGGTTCATTAGATTGCAATTTATTTTCCCTAAATAGGGTTCACGTTTTATTTTGATTATTCATCTAAGTTGTAAGAATTGGTAATTCGATAAATATATTTGAAAAAAATGAAAAAGAAGAATTTTTAGTGCAATGAGGAGGCCAAGTGTGAACCCAGAACCCTACCCATGCATTGATGTCAAAGAGTGCATACATTTGATTTAGGAATTAAACTCTATGGTTTATGGTCCTGCTGTGGTTACAAAGACACATGTGGAAATCGACATGGCCATGCAGTGAATAGAAAAAACTACAATGAACATGGCATTCAGCAGACTACTGTCGCATCTGGCCTGTAGTTCAGTCCATTTCCAACTTGTTAAACTTTCACCACAAAGGGTTGATCCTTCCGTCCATTTCATCATAAGGAATACCAGAATAGCTGTCCCTGCTGTGGTAAGTGCACTGGTAAGTGCACTACAAATAACAACGAATTGGTATGCCTTTCATATCATTATGGAGGATGTTGGTCTCTCTCTGCTTTTTTGATTTAGTGTCCAAATGACTATTGCATGTCTGTCAATGTTCATTTTAATGAATTATTTTGAAGGTTTGAAGCACCAATTTGCTACAAAAACTCACACAAATGGATTGGGACTACTAAAGCCCCATACCTATAATTTGTCACAAATAACTTGCCTTTATTTATTTATAGATAAATAAATAATGTATGGACTATGATAATGGATTGAACTCTTCCATGACCAAATCATAGTATTTGCAACCCAACTGCAATGAACAATAGATTGAAACAGATCGCGCTAAAATGTCAAGTAATGTATGGACTATGATAATGGATTGAATTCTTCCAGGACCAAATCATAGCAACCCAACTGCAATAAACAATTGATTGAAACAGATGGCGCTAAAATGCCAAATAATGTATGGACTATGATTATGTCAAGTAATGTATGGACTATGATAATGAATTGAACTCTTCCATGACCAAATCATAGCATTTGCAACCCAACTGCAATGAACAATAGAATTTACAGGATGAGGGGCATGACAGATATAGATCGGCATACTGGTGTCATGGGTCATCAGGAATCAGAGGAATCGGTGTAATACATTCCATGCAACATTTCGTATCCACAACTGGATCTGCAAAAAGAAATCTGCAATGAACAATAGAATTTACAGGATGAGGGGCATGACATATATAGATCGGCATACTGGTGTTATGGGTCATCACGACTCGGAGGAATCGGAGTAATACATTCCATGCAACAATTCGTATCCATAACTGGATCTGCAAAATGAAATGAAACAAATTAAATTATGTCTAGTGATATAATTCAGGTCGTAGGAACAAACACAGGTACCCAACCCTATTATTTAATTTAAATTGAGTTTTACATCACCGCTAAATTTCCATATTATTAGAAAACAGTCAAAATTATCAAAAGACTTAATACTAATATTGATATTATATGCAACAATGAAACTACAAGAAAAAATTAGCACGAATTTCAAAATCGTTCTAGTAGAGGAAAGAGTGAAATTCACCTCAAAGGTAGATGACATAGGAGGCAGGTTAACCCTAGGTTACCACTACAACCATCGAACATGCAATGTTTTGACTGTTTGCCTGAAAGTAACTGTAATATTTGAAAATAACTCTAATATTAGAAAAAGAACATAAATACTAATTGTAATACAGCCATAGCTTTATAAATGGCCCTTTAACCAGAAAAAAATCGTGGTGATTTTAAGTATTACCGAAGCTTAAAATACGGGTATTATGGAAAGTATTGTTGCATGGCAACTGCATTTACATTTGGAAATCATCATCTTACCATAATATTGAAATAAAGAGTGATTCTAAGAGGGGAAAAGGGGAAAAAAAGGAAGATCAGATTTTCAGAATAGAATGAATTATCTAAAACAGTGACAGTTATTTGAGATATACCTTGAAAATAGTTGCCATTGTTTCCATTAATGTCCATTTTCAATGATTCATATTAATCAAAAAGTTTCCGTTATTGTCCATATTCAATGATTCATATTAATCAAAAGTTTGAGATATACATTGAAAATAGTGGCCATTGGTCATTTCTGCAAAAAATAGAAATTCGGTTTAATCTATGCGGGTACCTTTATATGTCGTAAACTCCATTTTTATGGCACCGTTATTTTTATGTAATGAGTTCATCAAACCATGAAATGGCACCGTTATTTTTATGTAATGAGTTCATCAAACCGTGAAATCACCTGCAATTTAGCATGGCCTGCAGTTGTTACTGCTACGTTTTGAACTTTTGATCATTTTAAAAACTCTGGCTGGAAATTACCAGAACTTTTGATCATTTTAAAAACTCTGGCTGGAAATTACCAGAACTTTTGATCATTTTAAAAACTCTGGCTGGAAATTACCAGAACTTTTGATCATTTTAAAAACTCTGGCTGGAAATTACCATTTGATCATTTTAAAAACTCTGGCTGGAAATTACCATTATAGCGCCATGAAATTGCCTGCAATTTAGCATGGCTGGAAATTACCATTTGATCATTTCAAAAACTCTGGCTGGAAATTACCATTATAGCTGGAAAATTATAGCGCTTGTTTTAAGGGATATTTTAATCATTTCTAAAAGTCCAGAAGGTAAGTGTAATACACAAAAAAAAACATGTTCCACTGTCCGTGCCATTTTATCGTTTCATTGGATGGTGATGATTCGGTGGCTGAAAAATTTCGATTTTTTTTTGGTACTCCACTTGATTATACTTTCCTTATTATAATTTGCCTCAGGCCTGGGTGGTCTGGTACGGAGCTACACCATTTTATCGTTGGTGATGATTCGGTGGCCGAAAACTTTTGATTATTTTTGGTACTCCACATGATTATACTTCGGTGCTACAACATACTTTCCTTATTATAATTTGCCTCAGGCCTGGGTGCTCTGGAACGGTGCTACAACAGTTTGAAGTTCTATTTCCTTAATGAACACAAAAAAGGATAATTTGCCTCAGGCTTTTTGGGTTGTGATGCAGATTAAGATCTGGTTGCTACAAAATTTTAATTTTATTTTGGGTTGTGATGCGGATCAAGATCTGGTTGCTACAAAATTTTAATTTTATTAAAGAGATGTAAGTAGACTTTTTATTTTTTTAATTCTATTTTATAATAACCTAAAAATTGTATTTTTAACAATTAGCCTTAAAAAAAAAAATCTATCCATTCTATTTTGTAATAACCTAAAAATTGTATTTTTAACAATTAGCCTTAAAAATAAATTCTATCCATTATCGACAAAAAACAATTCCTTTTAACATGTATTTATCGACCTTTGGAGTTTTCTTCCATTCATTTTTTGGGGGATTGGTCTTGATGGTTTCCTTTCTTTGGGGATTCTTCCATTCATTTTTTGGGGGATTGGTCTTGATGGTTTCCTTTCTTTGGGGATTCGTTTTGATGGTTTTCTTGGTTTCGAAAGATAAAAAAAATCTTCCAAATGTTAAATTCAAACCCTAGTATAGATGGCCAAGCTAACAGAAATGAAATTAAGAGATATTAAATTCCTTCCAATGTTCAACAATGAGAAGAACACACAAACTTTCGAGAAACAGAAATAAAAGTAAGAGATTAAATTCCTGCCAATGTTCAACAATGAGATGAATACACAAACGTTCGAGTGACATTAAGAGATATTAAATTCCTGCCAATGTTCAACTATGAGATGAATACACAAATGTTCGAGAAATGAGATGTTTATTCAAACCCTAGTATATATGGCCAAGCTAACAAAATGAAATTAAGAGATATCAAATTCCTGGCAATGTTCAACAATGAGATGAATACACAAACGAGAAATGAGATGAATACACAAACGTTCGAGATGAACACAAGCCTTTGAGAAATGTGTACAAGTTCATGTGTACAAGTTCCGTTAGTTTGAAAGAAAAACCTGAACAAGAGAAAAGATGGATCCGCTAGGTTGAAAGAAATACCCGAACAGGAGACAAGATGGATCCATATTCTAGAATGGATAAACCCGAACAAGATACAAGATGAATCCATATTTTAGAAAGGATCGGAAAAGTCATATTTTAGAAAGATCGGAAAAGTACTCAGAAATGAAAACTGCCCATCAGTGAGGGAGAAATGAAAACTACCCACCAGTGAGAGATAAATAGGTAGAAATGAAAACTACTAGTGAGGGAGAAATGACAACTACCCACCAATGCGAGCCTACCAACCAGTGAGAGATAAATAGGGAGAAATGAAAACTACCCACCAAGGAGAGCCCACCGGTGAGAGATAAATAACCTTTGTAACAAATAACGATAAGGATCCATATTATAAATTCCGTTAGGTGGATCCATATTCTAGAAAAGATAAACCCGAACAAAAGATAAACCCGAACAAGAGACAAGATGGATCCATATTTTAGAAAGGATCGGAAAAGTATAGCGGAGCACTCATCGTCCAGTAGTCATTCATTAGCAGCCCTTTTCTTGAATTGATGAATCAATTCAAGCGGGAAAAGTTAGAAAGACAACATGGATCCATATTCTAGAAAGGATCGGAGAAGTTATTGCAAAACAAATGGAAGGTCCCCTATTTCTTCAGAGTGATTCATATCTAACCATAAGAATCATGTATCGATTAGACATACAAAGGTAACTATAACAATGGTTCTTCCCTAGTTCTTCAAATCAACAGAAATTACATGGTTCTTCCCTAGTTCTTCAAATCAACAGAAATTACACTGAACACAGCGGACCTCTCTCTCACTGATATGCACACGGACAAACAAAACAAGATCTGGCAATAATAAAAAGAATGAAGATATGTAATGATATAACTAGATGGATACTTTAAGTGCAACCATATGGAACAAGAAAACATACATAATAACAAGAATCATGTGACTGAATCATGTGACAATAGAACAAAGATATATACCAACCATATGGAACAAGACATATGGAACAAGAAAACATACATAATAACAAGAATCATGTGACTGAATCATGTGACAATAGAACAAAGATATATACCAACCATATGGAACAAGAAAACATACATAATAACAAGAATCATGTGACAATAGAACAAAGAAATATACCTATAAAAACGACTCTTCCATTAAGTACATCATGAAGTTGCTCTAATATAATTCACTGTAATTACCCAAGAATAAGCACCATAATAACTAATACAATTTAACTGTAATTACCCAAGAACATAACAAACCATATGGAACAAGAAAACATACATAATAACAAGAATCATGTGACAATAGAACAAAGAAATATACCTATAAAAACGACTCTTCCATTAAGTACATCACTGTAATTACCCAAGCACAAGCACCATAACAACTAATAAAATTTAACTGTAATTACCCAAGAACATAACAACTAATACAATTTAATTGTAATTACCCAGGAACAAGCACATACAATTTCACTGTAATTACCCAAGAACAAGCACAAAAAACAAGCACCATAAGATTTGCTTCTCTTAATATCAAATACTAAAAAAAACCATGGAAATTTAATTCACCAATAAACCCCTTGAAATCTAGCTTCTATTCCTCAGAAGCTCATTCGTAGGTTTGAACTCCCTGGCCCAAACATCTCGCCGATTGACTCGAAATTGAACTCGTTCTTGTCCATTGAGGATCGTTTGGATCATTTCCCTAGACTTAAGGATGAGACGGGCAAATAGAATTTCTGTCCTGTCTCCCCCCTCTTGCATAATGAGCTCATCCACCACATTCCCGTATCGGCTGCGCAAATAAAAATTTATTTGGGAACTAGATTCAGAAATTCATGAAGATTATATTTCCAAAATATTTAGACAATTATAAAATTATATGGAATCCAAAGTTCTAGGATTATGAAAACTTGGTAAATAACTAGGGTGGAGGGGCCTAAATCCCCACTGTGACAATTATAAAATTATTTATATTTAGACAACTATAAAATTATCTGGAGTCCAAAGTGCTAGAATTATGAAAACTTTACCTCCATTCTCACCAAAGAAAGGGAGGAGGGCCTAAATCCCCACTGTGAAAAAAGTTGGTAAAGAACTCCATTCTCACCAAAGGGTGAAGGGCCTAATAACTCCAATCTCACCAAAGGGTGGTGGTGTGTAGAAACGAAAAGCAATCCATGAATGCAAGAAAAAATAAACAAACACAAAAGAATGAGACAACCAACTATAATGCAAAGATATACGTGGTTCGGTGTGTAGAAACGAAAGCAATCCATGAAAGCAAGAAAAAATAACAAATACAAAAGAAAGAGAAAACCAACCATAATGCAAAGATATGCGTGGTTCGGCAAAGTGCGAGAAATGAGAACGTTCAAGAAACAAAAATGAAATTAAGAGATATTAAATTTCTGCCAATGTTCAACAATGAGATGAATACACAAACGTTCGAGAAATGAGATTTTTATTCAAACCCTAGTATAGATGGCCAAGCTAACAAAAATGAAATTAAGAGATATTAAATTCCTACCAAATGAAATTAAGAGATATTAAATTCTTGCCATTGTTCAACAATGAGATGAATACACAAACGTTCGAGATGAATACATAAACATTTGAGAAATGTGTACAAGTTCCGTTAGGTTGAAGGAAAAACCCGAACAAGAGACAAGATGGATCCGCTAGGTTGAAAGAAAAACCCGAACAGGAGACAAGATGGATCCATATTCTAGAAAGGATAAACCCGAACAAGAGACAAGATGAATCCATATTTTAGAAAGGATCGGAAAAGTCACATTTTAGAAAGATCGAAAAAGTACTCAGAAATGAAAACTGCCCATCAGTGAGGGAGAAATGAAAAATACCCACCAGTAAGAGATAAATAGGGAGAAATAAAAACTACCAGTGATGGAGAAATGACAACTACCCACCAGTGAGAGCCTACCAACCAGTGAGAGATAAATAGGGAGAAATGAAAACTACCAGTGAGGGAGAAATGAAACTACCCACCAGTGAGAGATGAATAACATTTGTAATAAATAACGATAAGGATCCATATTATATGTTCCGTTAGGTGGATCCATATTCTAGAAAGGATAAACCCGAACAAGAGACAAGATGGATCCATATTTTAGAAAGGATCGGAAAAGTATAGCGGAGCACTCATCTCCCAGTAGTCATTCATCAACAGCCCTTTTCTTGAATTGACGAATCAATTCAAGCGTGAAAAGTAAGAAAGACAACATGGATCCATATTCTAGAAAGGATCGGAGAAGTTATTGCAAAACAAATGGAAGGTCCCCTATTTCTTCAGAGTGATTCATATCGAACCATAAGAATCATGTATCGATTAGACATATATATGTAACTATAACAATGGTTCTTCCCTAGTTCTTCAAATCAATAGAAATTACATGGTTCTTCCCTAGTTCCTCAAATCAACAGAAATTACACTGAACACAGCGGACATCTCTCTCACTGATATGCATACGCACAAACAAAACAAGATCTGGCAATAATAAAAAGAATGAAGATATGTAATGATATAACTAGATGGATAACCATATGGAACAAGAAAACATACGTAATAACAAGAATCATGTGACTGAATCATGTGACAATAGAACAAAGATATATACCAACAAATGGAACAAGAAAACATACATAATAACAAGAATCATGTGACAATAGAACAAAGAAATATACCCATAAAAACGACTCTTCCATTAACATCTTGAAGTTGCTCTAATACAATTTCAATATAATTACCCATGAACAAGCACCATAACAACTAATACAATTTAACTGTAATTACCCAAGAACATAATAAACCATATGGAGCAAGAAAACATACATAATAACAAGAATCATGGGACAATAGAACAAAGAAATATACCTATAAAAATGACTCTTCCATTAAGTACATCACTGTAATTACCCAAGCACAAGCACCATAACAACTAATACAATTTAACTGTAATTACCAAAGAATAAAACAACTAATACAATTTAATTACCCAAGAGCAATCACATACAATTTCACTGTAATTACCCAAGAACAAGCACCATAACAACTAATACAATTTCGTTGTAATTACCCAAGAACAAGCACCATAACAATTAATACAATTTAACTGTAATTACCCAAGAACAACAACTGATACAATTTAACTGTAATTACCCAAGAACAAGCACAAATACAAGCACCATAAGAATTGCTTCTCTTATTATCATGTACTAAAAAAACAATGGAAATTTAATTCACCAATAGCCTGAAATCTAGCTTTTATTACTCAAAAGCTCATTCATAGGTTTGAACTTCCTGGCCCAAACATCTCGCCGATGGACTCGAAATATAAGTTCCGTTAGGTGGATCCATCTTCTAGAAAGGATAAACCCGAACAAGAGACAAGATGGATCCATATTTTAGAAAGGATCAGAAAAGTATAGCGGAGCACTCATCAGCAGCCCTTTTCTTAAATTGATGATTCAATTCAGGTGGGAAAAGTTAGAAAGACAACATGGATCCATATTCTAGAAAGGATCGGAGAAGTTATTGCAAAACAAATGGAAGGTCCCCTATTTATTCAGAGTGATGCGTATCTAACCATAAGAATCATGTATCGATTAGACATACATATGTAAAGACAATGGTTCGTCCCTAGTTCTTCAAATCAACAGATATTACATGGTTCTTCCCTAGTTCTTCAAATCAATAGAAATTACACTTAACACAGCGGACCTCACTCTCACTGATATGTGCACGCACAAACAAAACAAGATCTGGCAATAATAAAAAGAATGAAGATATGTAATGATATAACTAGATGATTATTTTAAGTGCAACCACATGGAACAAGAAAACATACATAATAACAAGAATCATGTGACTGAATCATGTGACAATAGAACAAAGATATATACCAACCATATGGAACAAGAAAACATACATAATAACAATAATCATGTGACAATAGAACAAAGAAATATACATATAAAAACGACTCTTCCATCAAGTACATCATGAAGTTGCTCTAATACAATTTCACTGTAATTACCCAAGAATAAGCAACATAACAACTAATGCAATTTAACTGTAATTACCCAAGAACATAACAACCCATATGGAACAAGAAAACATTTATAATAACAAGAATCATGTGACAATAGAACAAATAAATATACCTAGAGAAACGACTCTTCCATTAAGTACATCACTGTAATTACCCAAGCACAAGCACCATAACAACTAATACAATTTAACTGTAATTACCCAAGAACATAACAACTAATACAATTTAACTATAATTACCCAAGAACAAGCACATACAATTTCACTGTAATTACCCAAGAACAAGCACCATAACAACTAATACAATTTAATTGTGATTACCCAAGAACAACAACTAATACAATTTAACTGTAATTACTCAAGAACAAGCACAAAAAACAAGCACCATAAGAATTGCTTCTCTTATTATCAAATACTAAAAAAAACCATGGAAATTTAATTCACCAATAAACCCCTTGAAATCTAGCTTCTATTCCTCAGAAGCTCATTTGTAGGTTTGAACTCCCTAGCCCAAACATCTCGCCGATTGACTCGAAATTGAACTCGTTCTTGTCCGTTGAGAATCGTTTGGATCATTTCCCTAGACTTAAGGATGAGACGGGCAAATAAAATTTCCGTCCTGTCTCCCCCCTCTTGCATAATGAGTTCATCCACCACGTTTCCGTATCGGCTGCGCAAATAAAAATTTATTTGGGAACTAAATTCAGAAATTCATGAAGATTATATTTCCAAAATATTTAGACAATTATAAAATTATCTGGAGTCCAAAGTTCTAGGATTATGAAATCTTGGTAAATAACTAGGGTATTTATATTTAGTCAATTATAAAATTATCTGGAGTCCAAAGTGCTAGAATTATGAAAGCTTTACCTTCGTTCTCACCAAAGGGTGGGTGGGGGGACCTAAATCCCACTGTGACAAAAGTTGGTAAATAACTCGATTCTCACCACAGGGTGTGGGACCTAATAAGTCCATTCTCACCAAAGGGTGGGGGGCCTAATAATTCCATTCTCACCAAAGGGTGGGGGTGTGTAGAAACGAAAAGCAATCCATGAAAGCAAGAAAAAATTAATAAACACAAAAGAAGGAGACAACCAACCATAATGCAAAGATATACGTGGTTCGGTGTGTAGAAATGAAAGCAATCCATGAAAGTAAAATCCATGAAAGCAAGAAAAAATAATGTGTAGAAACGAAAGCAATCCATGAAAGTAAGAAAAAATAAACAAACACAAAAGAAAGAGACAACCAACCATAATGCAAAGATATGCGTGGTTCAGCAACGTGCCTATATCCATGGGAGATGAAAGAGACAACCAATCATAATGTAAAGATATACGTGGTTCGGCAACATGCCTACATCCATGGTAGATGAAAGAGAACCAACCATAATGCAAAAATATACATGTTTCGGCAACGTACCTACGTCCACGGGAGATGGGAGCTTTTTTACTGGCAATGGAGAAATGGATTACATTAACTCCCTTCCTCATGTCTCTCTGTTCTCTCTGATTACAAAAAAATCTGTGTTTTTTCCTTCCCAGATAGATGGTACAAATTACCGAACTTCCCCAAGTACAGATATATATCGAATCCCATATATATTGAATCCCCATGTACGGATTTTAACTCCATTGAAAATCAATCTGTAGTTGTCCTTATGCCCTCCGGGCTTTTAACGAACCTCCGGAATTGTCCTTTTGACTATCCTCAACTGGGGGGCCTAAATCCCCACTGTCTTATGACTAATACTTTCAAAAAAGTTAACTCCTATAAAAAATTATCATACGACCATATGGCATCAAATTTTAGTCTTACAAGAAATCTGATTACAAAGAAATTTACGTTTTCCCTTCCCAGATAGATGGTATAAATTACCGAACTACTCCAAGTACTCAGATAGATGGTATAAATTACCGAACTACCCCAACTACAGATATATATCGAATCCTAGATATATTGAATCCCCATGTACGGATTTTAACTCCAATGAAAATCAATATGTAGTTGTCCTTCAGCCCTCCGGGCTTTTAACGGCCCTCTGAAATTGTCCCCATGTACGGATTTTAACTCCATTGAAAATCAATCTGTACTTGTCCTTCAGCCCTCCAGGCTTTTAACGGCCCTTTGGAATTGTCCTTTTGACTCTACCTTGTAGTTGTCCTTGATTTTAACTCTTCTGTAGTTGTCCTTCAGCCCTCCGGGCTTTTAATGGCCCTCCGGAATTGTCCTTTTGACTATATCTTGTAGTTGTCCTTTGACCCTCTGGGCTTTTAACGGCCCTCCGGAATTGTCCTTTTGACTATACCTTGACAGATCTATTTCCTCATAATACAAGACACCTAAATCCCCACTGTCTTATCACTAATGCTTTCAAAAACCCTAACTCCTAATCACCCAAAAAAAAAAAAAAAAAGAATATCATACGACCATACGGCATCAAATTGTAGTCTTACAAGAACATCATGAGTTTGGCCTTTTCTATTGTTTAACCCAAAACTAAGAAAAATCTCTTTTCTATTGTTTAACCCAAAAATAAGAAAAACCTTGTTTAACCCAAAACTAAGAAAAACCTTACTTATTACTTATTAGAGAAAGTAAAAATTAAATAAAATGTATAAATAAATTTAACGAGGAAACGAGGTGACCATAGAAGAAAAAGAGAATAAAACGATTGAAAGTAAACACATAACACTGCAAGTAGTGAAAAGTGAAGTCATACCACTAGGTCCAATCTCACTGATACTGAATTACAAAGCAGACCAAAAGTTGGAGAATTACAAAAGATAGAAAAACAAAGAGGAACAGGCGCACAACATTACATAAAAATCAGAATTGAGATAATAGAATTACTTAAATTGCAAAAAAGAAATATAAAATATCATTCAAAAAATACCTGCAAAAAAGAAATATAAAATATCATTCAAAAAATACCTGAGAATACTAGTAAATCTAGTTTTATTAAAAGAAATTGAAGAAATACTGAAAAAATCAACTAGGAACAGGCGCACAACATTATATAAAAATCAGAATTGAGATAATAGAATTACTTCAATTGCAAAAAAGAAATAGAAAATATCATTCAAAAAATACCTGTTAAAAAAGTCAAGCACATCTTGCTCTTGAATCGGGTGGCCCCTCGAGAAGGTCAGAAACAATGTCCTATCTTCGCCATCAAACGGAACATTAGGACGCACAGGTCGCCTCCTCCATGTCCGAGTAGCACCACTGCTTTCCACACCCCTACTCCTCGACCCTCTATCACCAACATTCCTAGGGTTTGGAACATCTCGGATGACAGGGTAGAAATTAGCAGGGATGTTAGGGCTAACTTGGCCGTCTATACTAGGATTTACACAACCAATAGCCGCACTAGGATTGATATAACCAGCAGCAGGTGCGTTCATGTTACCCAGCATGTAAGGGAAACCATAAATCACAGTTGCAGAATTCACAGGAATTCTCAAATTTGGATCCGCCATGCGAATTGGATGAGAATGACCTCTTATAAAGGGGTTCAATCTACCAAATGTGTTTACAAGACCTCGAATCACAGTACCAACAGAAAGTGGCCCAGAAACCCTAGCAAGCTGCTGACCACCATTGCCAACCCTGCCACCATTGGCACTACTACTAACCCCACTTGCAACGTAGTCCCTTTCAAAAAAAGGTGCACTGGTGGCCGGAAATAGCCCAAAATCTGTCGGATAAAGCGCACTTGAGTCGAATAACTTGGGACATATATCATTCAAGACCGTTTCAATGCCATGCACAACATCGCCATTGAAGTCCTGTAAACTCATCACATTACCAACCAGTCTCGAAGTTAACGGTATCTGATCATGGCCGGTCGTCAGAGTTACCGCATTTGCTCCCGACCTCAGATACTGCAGGCACATTTCGGCCTCCTCCACTATATCTCGAAGCCATGCATCATCCATTTCGGAAATCCTCGTGATGATGCTCCCATGGCCTACTAACTCCAACCAGAGCCAAAAGCCCATGTCCTCTCTGGCTCTGATGGGTTGAAAGCCTAGTTCAAGTACAAGGTGCCGGTAAAGCTTGCGATCAATGGTGTGGAAATCGCGTAACTCTTCATCGGATAACTTCTTCATATCATCGAAGGAGAGACGAGGCGGTAAGGGGTCCATGGCTCAAAAGAGGGCAAGGTGGAAAAAGAAGTGGAATAGCCTTCTTGATGTGGATTTAGCAAGGAGCAGGAGAAATGGTTCAATGGCTTGGCCTTCTTGATGTGGTTTTAGCAAGGAGCAGGAGAAATGGTTCAATGGCTCCGGTGAAGAGGTTTTCACCATTAGAGAGACGGAGATAGTTGGGTTTAAATGGCATAGAGCGTGCATAATGACACAGGGCACCATTCTGCAATGGCAGCACTGTGTGGATAGAGCTTTTCCATATTTAGAGATTTAGGGTTTAAAATTGGACGCAACTGTTGGGCTGATTCTTTTACAATCATTAATGCATGCAGCTTTTCCACCAGAACTTTTGTTTTCAGAGTTTTAGGGGATGCCAATCACAATGTTTCTCTCTCTCTCATACACTTTTTGAATTCTCCCTCTCCCTCTCCCTCTCTCTTTAAACTCTCTCTCTCTCTCTCTTCTCTGTCTCTCAGTTGAAGCCCAGTTTGAAGTGCGTTTTACAGTTGTCTCTCTCTCTCTCTCTTTGTTTTCATATATTCATGTACGTGGGCCGAAGGCCCTAGTAAACTGAGGTGTAAAACAATTTTTACTCGAGTAAAATGCTGCCTTAGTAAAGTAAAATGCTGTCTTAACCAAATAAATCCTTTTTTTCAAACGGAAGCGACCCCTCAACAAGTGGCATCACTTCAATCTAGGGTTTTTCGTAGATAAAACCGTTCGACTATTCACCATTTGTTTCACGTGTTTCCACTCTCACTCTCTCTCTCTCTCTCTCTCTCAACATTACCCCTAATACCACTTAAAACAAATAAACTCGAGGTTGATTGGTTTAAAGTATTTTGTGGTATGCCTTCCAATTTAATTTAGGGAAATTTACGTACCGACCGGGTTTTTTTTACGATTATAACTGTGTGACACAAAAATTACCATGGTTCTATATTGAAGATTGCACTCCTCTGAAAATTCTAAGGAAATCTAATGAGTTTAAAATAATAAAAAAAATTAAACAAACATAACTGAATTTTAAATATCATTCCTCGTTCAAGGTTAAAATAAATAAATAAATAGAATAGATAAATAAATAAATAAAAACTCTATATCATTCCCCGTTCAAGGTTAAAATAAATAAATAAATAGAATAGATAAATATACTCTCTATCATTCCTCGTTCAAGGTTAAAATAAATAAATAAATAGAATAGGTCCATATCATTCCTCGTTCAAGGTTAAAATAAATAAATAAATAGAATAGATAAATAAACAAATAAAAACTCTAAGGGAGATTCTTAGAAATTGCTTCTATATGACAATTATTTCTTCCAAAATAGGAAATTGCTTTATAATAAAAGGCAACATACAACAGAAATTTCCTTTAAAACAACAAGACAGCAACTTTTGCAAAATAATTACATGAGATAAAAAATAAATATGATAAATTTGAAAACAGAAACTAGATATGTAATCTAAATTTACAATTATTTTTATTTTGGTTTGATATTTGAATTTTAAATTCTACTAATATAGCTATATTAGTAGAAATTAAAATTCAAATATCAAACAAAATAAAAATAATTGTAATTTTAGATTAAATATTTCGTAATTATTTTTGTCTGGTTCGACAGCTCCAGCAATGTGCTGTGCACGTGTGGTATGCAAATGTACTGTATTTGTCGATTCGTCTCATGCTTCTTCTTTATATAACTAGCAAGATCATGCATCTACCTTGAATTATAACTAATAAGAGCAAGAGCATTCTACCAAAATCATGCTTTTAGTTTGAACTATAATAATTAAGAGAAAGATCACATTTCTAGGTTTAAATTACAACAACCAACAGAGACCATTGAAGGATTTCAGGCCTAGGCTTGATTCTGTTAGGTCCCCTTCAGAAGCTCTTCGATCGTGGCTGTTACAAAGGCTAACATGCCGCTGATGCTCAATATTAAGTTTGAAAAGTCGGACTCGGACACCCGAAAAATAACTTGGTTTGCAAGTTCGGTATTGAATTCTGTTGAAAAAGTTCAAGCATTCGTACATTATGACTTGAGTTGGGGAAAGTATAAAAAAATTTGAAAAAATTGAGGAAGCCATTTAACCTAATTATACATGATATGTCCATCAATATAAAAAATCACGAATAAAAGCCATGAAAACTCTTTCCTCATTCATTTTTTTCTACTCTTAACCTCCTCTTCCTCTTCCTGGTGCATTTCTGTGAATTCTTCTTGCAGGCTTGAACGCACGAGCCCATACATCTCTTCTATTAACTCGAAATTGAACCCTTTCTTGTCCATTCAGTATGAATTGGATCATGTCTTTGGACTTAAGGACAAGGCGTGCAAATAAAGCCCTCGACCTGTCTTCTGTGTGTCGCATTATAATCTCATCAACCACGTCACCATATCGACTGCATAGGCATGAAAGACTGCGTGTTAACTCAGATCAGAATAACCTAATCCTTTCCATCCCTTTACATAACATTGCCCTATGCTGAAAACAATATGGACATAGTGTATGATTGAAAACATTACGGTCACGGTTGAAAACATTACGGTCACGGGTTATCATTGTCCATCACTGGATTGGAAAGTAATGCTGTGAAAGAATTCCGTACACCTTGAGATAGTATTCATGCTAATGAAGTCAAAACTAAGAAAAATACTCATTTTGGAAAAAAAAACTAAACCAGTAATGTGATGAGAGAAGTCCATTTTTCACGACACGAATAATATTAGAAATTTAGATAAAGAAGAAAAAGTTTGCAAAAACTAAAATATTTAAAGAAACATTCCTTCGGTAAAAAATAAATCTGTGATCTAATAGTTTAAAAAAAACAAAAATCTCATTTGGGAAAAGAGGGCAAAAGGCAATGTACCAAAACTTACAAAAAGTAAAAATGAACAGAAAAAGCACCTGCTAAAAAAGTTCACAATACTCCGCTCATCAATGGAGTGGTCCCTTGAAAATGTGAGAAACAAAGTCCTCTCTTCGCCCTCAAACTGAACCGACAATAGTGGGGGCTGCTCCCTCGCTTGGCTGCTGGCCAAACACCGACCCCTCAGCCCTCTTCTACCCATATTACTGTGATTTGTAACACCTCTCACATTAGGGCTCCATTGAGTAGCAACATTAGGGTTAACATTCCCAGCCATATTAGGGTTGAGATGACCCCTCAACCCTCTTGTACCCACGTTACTGTGGTTTATAATACTTCTCACATTAGGGCTCCAATGAGCAGCAAAATTAGGATTAACATTCACAGCCATATTAGGGTTGAGATGACCTAGACCACTAGGGTTCATGAGAGCAGGCAAATAAGGGTGATCATAACCTTCATTAATAGGGTTAACAAAACTTTCAATATTAGGAGTACTAGTAGCAAGTGGCTTACAATGACCTCTTACAAAAGAATTAAAACTAGCAAATGGGTTTGCAGGGCCCATAATCATAGTATTAACATAAGGTGGCAGTGTAACCCTAGGAACTCCATTACCTATATCACCACTACCTCTAGGACCAACCCCACTTGAAACATAGCCCATTACCTCAAATGGACCATGAGTACCCCTAGGAACACTACCACCACTGCCACTACTACTAGCCCCTCTTGAATCATAACGCCTTTCTCGTAAAGTCACAAAAGTGGTCGGAAATTGCCCATAATCTGATTGATAAAGGCTATCATCATCAAATATCCTAGGGCAGACATTGTTTAGAATCATGTTTATGACATAGCCGATTCGCTCATTTAGGTCCTGCAAACTTAGAGCCCTACCAACTAAACCTGCTGTTATCGGTATCTGATTGCATCCGTTCAAGGTTGAGGGATTGGCCCCTGACCAAAGATATTCCAAACATAATTCAGCCTCTCTAACGAATTCGAGAAGAACACATGTTTCAAACTTGGAGATTGCCTCGACGATGTTACCATAGCCAACAAGCTCCAGCCCTAGCCAGAAAGCCATATTTTCTCTGGCTCTTAGGGGATGGAACCCTAATTGTATAACAAGTCGCCTGTATAGCGCCCTATCCATGTGGTGAAAATTACGAATCTCTGAGTCAGAGAGGTTGGTCACGTTAAGAAATGAGTGATGAGGAGGTAAGTTAGCCATGGTGCGAAATGGGTGCACCAGATTCAAGAAAGAGGGTCCAGATGGGTGAAGGAGACGCTCAATATTAGCGCAAAGAGGATCGATATGGATATTCTATTTGCTTGAAAACCAGAAGAATTGCTGGAGAGAGCCATATTCTTGTAGTGGTGGTTGATTGGGTCGTAGCTTTTCAGAAGAGGTGGGTTTGAAGATGTTTGCATCGTTTAAGACGAAAGATTGCTCTCTCTCTCTCTCTGATTGGGTTGTAGCTTTTTAGAAGAGGTGTGTTTGAAGAGGTTCGCATCCTTTAAGGCAAAAGATTTCTCTCTCTCTCTCTCTCTCTCTCTCTCTCTCTCGCTCTCTCTCTCTCTCTCTCAGTTTTAGGTCAAATGGAAAAATATTGGATCGATGAAAAGGGTTCAGTTCTAGGGTACACTAGAAATAACGGTTGGACAATACTAGGGTTTCTTGAATATTTTGCACAACGGCCAACTATAACTGAATATAAAGGCGCACCAATAACTGAATAGTGTTCCTTTGTTGCCATTGAAGCGTCTCTCTCTCTTGTGGACAAATTGGGTTCAACTTCAAAGTAGAACCTCATACAGAACAAGTTCCTCTAAGGTTCAAATTTTAAAGCGAGTTCATGTGAAGAAGTAATTTAGTTTGGAAAAAACCAAAAAAATTGAGAGTGCACTGTAAACTCGAGTATAAAGAGCGGTCCCCTTCACAAAAATCGTTGTGTTACATAGAATCGGCCTAGTCAGTGGGAACTGCGGGTTCCCGGGCTCCAGATGTCCCTAACCAGGGATCACTCCAATATGAATAGACCCCAATGGTGGACTGCAGTGAACCGCCCGATCTCATACAGGAATCAGGTGATTACCGAGTCTCGAGTCTCAGGGAATGGCTGCAGTCGAAACCCAACTTCAATGTTAGCCAGAACGTCCCCAGTGTCATCAGGTACTCCTTACTTCCTCTCTCTCTCTACTCTCACTCTTCTTTCTTGTTGGCATTTCCCTCTTCTTAACGCATCTCTATTCATTTCATCTTGTTTTAGTGTTTAAGTGAAGATGATTCATGTTTCTCAGCAGGCGTGATGATTATGAAAAAAATATTGAACTTGGAAATTAATAGATATTTTATTACATTTGATTAAAATAAAGTCCATAGCTCTAAAATAGAAATGATAGGAATCAATCCATGATCATGAAATACACATTGGACATTTTTTCTTGGATAAACAAAAGTTTCAAGAATTAACTTGGTAGATAAATAGAAATGATAGGAATCAATCCATGATCACGAGATACACAAAACATTGGACATTTTTTCTTGGATAAACAAAAGTTTCAAGAATTAACTTGGTAGATTGAAAAACTAATTCTTTATGTTAAAATTTGGTATAAACTTCATCAGAAGAGGTGGTGTAGGGTGGCTTACAACTAAGAGAGAGAGAGAGGAGAACCTTCATAACTATCTTGGGTTAAACTAAACATTTGTGACCAAGATATATCAAGTCCAGAGAGAGAGAAGGAAGAGATTACTAGAAAAGTTGGAATTTTGGAAGAAAGAGAGATTGGGTGGAAAGTTCGAATTTAGAGAGAGAGAAAGAGGGAGATTGGGTGAAGAGTTTGAAATGTGTGCAACAGATAGACAAAGGGTGAAAAGTATGAACTATGAATTGAGAGCGTGTGATTGGGTGGAAAGTCTAAATTTTGTTCAACAGAGAACAGACATTTGGCATATATAGAACTAGGTTTTGGGGGAAGAGAGAGAGAGGAGAGAGAAAGAGAGAGATTGGGTGAACTATGAATTGAGAGAGGGATTTGGTGGAAAGTCTAAATTTTGTCAAAGAGAAAACTGACATTTGGCATATATATAACTTGGTTTTGGGGGGGGGGGGGGGGGGGGGGGGGGAAGAGAGAGAGAGGAGAGAGAGATTGGGTGAAAAGTTTGAATTCTGTGTGTGAGAGAGAGAGAGTGAGGTGGAGATTGATTGGATGAAAAGTTTGAATTTAGTTCAAGAGAAACATTTTGAAAGTAATGACCAAAGTCCACCGTTCATCATCCTGTCCAAAGCTCCACCAAGCTCAAGGAAACCTTTGTACATATTGACCAAGGCTTCCCATTTTTAAAATGGTGAATGGTAGAGATTGACCATCTTATGCTTTTTACTTGAACAAGATTTTCATACAGTATTCTCTCTATTTATGTAAATTGCACTAAAGCTAATCAAAACATTCAAGATAGAAATATTATAATCAATAGTGATTTTCACTTGTAAAATGCAAACCAATGATTTTCATCTCTAAACTTTTTAGGTATCGATGTGAATACCAATAAAACCAATCAAACCATCCAAGATAAAGATATTATAACCAAATGGTGATTTGCACATGTAAAATGCAAAAAACCAATCAAACCATCCAAGATAAAGATATATAACCAAATGGTGATTTGCACATGTAATATGCAAACCAACAATCCTTAGGCATAACTTCTATATAAATAAAACCACCACCAAATTCTATGATAAAAACCAGCAATCATACTACAAAGAGAGAGGGAGAGGACAGTCTTAGAGAGAGAGGGCGTTTCTTGTCTATTATGAACAATGAGCCATTATTATAGTAATTGGAGCTCCTCTTGGCCTACTCAACATTAATTACTACTGAGCCAGAACATGAATTCGCCCCATCCGAACTGTCTTCACTTTCATATTCATTCCCAGATTCAGATTCATCGTCTTCACCGGATTCATCATCTTCCCCAGATTCATCATCTTCCCCGGATTCATCATGTATCCCCCAGTCTTCATCTTTGTAAATTCTGCAAACAACTTGCTATTGCACCAAAGAGAAATCATAGATAGGTGAGAAAGAGAAGAGAAAATGAGAGAGTAGAGAGGAACAGCAAGAGAGAAAGAGAGAGGAGAGAATCATCATCATTAGAGCCCTTTCTCAATTATTTGGTGTCGACTAAATAAATTCTCGTCCGCCATTTTCTCTTTCAAGGACCATACTAGGGAGACGTAACACATGATGAGAGAGAGATAGAGTGAGGCAGATTAAAATATGGAGAAACATAGATAGAGAGAAAGCATTCTCACCACAGGGGTAAGGAGATTAGGCCTTGGGGCATTTTCATTTCCATCTGTCACACTACTGCTCTCTTCCTCTTCTTGACTAGGGGATTGCCGCAGATGTAATTCATCTAGAAACCATTTAGTCATTTGCAATCCCTGTCCTTCAATGTTTTGGTAGTGTATCAGAGTGTATTTATCGCCAATGTGTTTCCCTTCATGGTCATATATATTTATTTTCCCCAATTCACTTTTCCATTCACCCGTTCTTGTGGCACACGGGTTCGGAAGCCTCGTGGTTCTCGTAAAGAAGAACCATTCATCTTTCCGGAAAGTCGTCAAATCCAACACTATAGATGGTTGAAGAAAAAAATTAGAAATGAGAGAAATTATGTTGAACAATTAAAAGTATAAACCGACAAAAAGGTAAGATATTATTAAATTTATTTACTCTCTTTTGATAAGTGTTATCTATTATATTTCCAAAATAAGAGAAACAGCATAATAACAAGGGCTTAGTTTGGGAGACAAATATTTTTTATTCTGTAATCGGTGGTCTCCAAGTTCCCTTCTACATGACAATAGGAATCATGATGTTTTTTTCATTTTCACGTAAAACTTACTCCATTACCAAAAGCTTAAAAGGAAGATAATATCAATATAGAAATTATGCTTCTACATTGAAATAGGACTCCGGATGTTATTCCATCACCAAAAGAATAGATGAATATAAGCTATGCTGAATTTAAAATTGGACAAGGAAAAGAAATTTAAAGAAATATGTATTTTGTCTCATACCATACTTACTCAAACTCAATTAAATTATATCATTGTCCCACAACTACCAATTACCGTTAATCTTATATTGTATTTCACATGGAATGATTAAATGTAACAGTTGTTTATATAAATATACAAACCATATTTTAAGTTAAGATAGGGTTACTTTGGCTAATTTTTCTCGAGTTCCATCCAAGAAAGCTCAAAATGTTTCAATGGATAAGGTACATTTTGAGATTAAGCTCTACTTTGGCATTCAAAACTAGATAGAAACACAAATACATGCATACATACATATATTTGTATACAATCTAAGTGCAGAACAACAAAGAATAATTCAAAATATATGTAAATACATATAGGCAAGTATAAATCTTTACGTTGTTCTATAATCCACAAACATCATATGTACACACATACATACATGAAAACCAAGTTTTGAGAAATATTACGACACTTTATAATCGCTAGAGTTCTTACCACTATGATCATTATTATGGGATTATGTTTTCAATTACCGCCTTCAATTTGACATATTTGCTGTGGTGGGCAACTGCCATTGCCTTTATAACAAATTGCATGGTTTTCAAAACTTTGACAGGGTAAAATTAAAATTAACTGTTATACAGTAAACTATGAAATAAAGAGGTTTCTTTTGCACCATTAAGGCACGAGGGAAGAATTCATACAACTGTTTGTCAAATCCATTGCATTATTCCGCATTCGACAAAGCTTGTGTAGATGACATATCTTGACATATTTCTTGTTTGTAGGGAAGGTCATGTGTGGACAACAAAAGAGGTTTCATGATCCAATATACCTTTTCCACACATTCGAAGAAATTCCTAGCTTTTTTTGTAACATGCAAAAAATAAGGAAGACATTATAGGTCATTATTTAACCACTCCTTATACTGTGGCATTACCAAACAATGAATTTCGAATACTATGTTTGTGTCATGATAGTGTAAATTTGGAGTAGCAAATGCCATAATTAATAGAAAATCTTTGATATTGAACCATAATTAGTTAAGGCTTATAATCTTTTCTAGAATCTTCCTAATTTATGTCACCATTGTGACTTGATGGTGATGAGCAAGGCGAAGTTCACAAGCCATACAAGTATGTTGTACACTAAACAATACAAAATGGGGTGCCAGTCTAGCCCCTCTAGTGCTATTTCCAGCATCTCCATTAGGAAGGTTAGTGCTCTCAGCTAGGTCGGTAAGGACTTATGAGGTTTAGGCATACATTTTGTTTTCACAAAGTAGGAATTATAGTAACTAGATATAAAAAAAGGAGGCTAGTGCAAAATGGTAAACATTCATCAAGTAAATCTGAGAATCGATAGGGTAAGAGAACAATGAATGTCAAATAATTTAGATCAGCTGTTTTAATGGACAAAGGCTAGATTAGGACACATCGATATTTTAGAATTCTACTTATTGACTCTAGATTAGGACACATCGATACTTTAGAATTCTACTGAATATCCATATTTCTTATTCCTTAATCAAGCAAATGAATCATGTCATGAATATCCTGTAGATTTTGGTCATTCACTGACCTACAAATAGAAGTACAAGTCCTAATAACTCCTAACAGTATTATTTTTAATCAATGAATCCGGTTTTGTTATGTGGTCAAATGTGCTTTGATAAATCAATAGTATTTTTAATCAATGAATTTTCAAATTGAGATGGTTTTTATCCTTGATATCCCAATTTCCTGGTTGGATTTCATGGTTCATTGAAGATGAGGGTTTTCATAACCTGCAATGCCATCTCCATTGAATGAAGTAGCTATCTGGTTTTGTTATGTGGTCAAATGTGCTTTGATAAATCAATAGTATTTTTAATCAATGAATTTTCAAATTGAGACGGTTTTTATCCTTGATATCCCAATTTCCTGGTTGGATTTCATGGTTCATTGAAGATGAGGGTTTTCATAGGCTGCAATGCCATCTCCATTGAATGAAGTAGCTATCTGCTTTTGTTATGTGGTCAAATGTGCTTTGATAAATCAATAGTTAAAAAGATATGTATCTGGGAGCTGCAGAGGATATTCAACAGGAGTTGAGAAAGCAAATTATAGGTCCCTAACTTCCTTATTCAAAACTAAAAAATTAGAGCTGCAGAGGATATTCAACAGGAGTTGAGAAAGCAAATTACAGGTCCCTAACTTCCATATTCAAAACTAAAAAATTAGGAAGCAAGCCATAAATCAGGCATATTACTCTAGCGCTATCCAATTTTTAAGTGCATTTTTTTGGGTAGACATCTAAAATTTTCATGTGAAAGGAAAACAATAATGACACTAGAATGCTAAGATAGGCTACAGTGGTGAAAGACACAAAAACTGGTGAAAATGAGACTGTGATAAGTCTACCATTGACGTTGATCAATAAAAGATGAGCCAGTAAAGTCACTAGCCACTTGGGACTGATAAGACATCATATCAACATAAGTCTACCATCGACGTCGATCAATAAAAGATGAGCCAGTAAAGTCACTAGCCACTTGGGACTTGGGACTGAAGAATGAAGAGCTAGTGAAATTGGTTAGTACAATGAGATTCAGGAACAAGAAACAATGAGACTGGATGTGCCACCTCATTTCCTCCCTGTAGAATGAGTTTGTGCAACACAAAGAGTACATTATATTTCTTGCATGATGGAAAAATATGATACCCAACTGATAGATAGTATCATTATAATTGATACTAAGGAACTCCTTCTGTCAACTGATAGACCTATTTTATAATTGATACTAAGGAACTCCTTCTGTCAACTGATAGAACTATTTTGGCTATGATTCTAAATAAATTTATGCAATTACCAAAACATTTCTGGAATTTACCTATTTTGGCTATGATTCTGATATTGTCCTACTTTTGGTCTTCTTTGACATCTATCATTTATTCAAGATTTTCTAAATAAATTTATGCAATTACCAAAACATTTCTGGAATTTATCGGGAAAAATCTTTGAAATTGAGTGGCCGTTACTCAGTGTTAAAACTAAGTCATAAAGTTCCTAAGCTCACAATAAATGAACACACACTAATAGGTAGGTTTGTACTTACAGACTGATCATTTTCCCCACCGATGACTGGCTTCGGCTTCTTTCTTTCCTACAAGCATGCTCATTTTCCCCACCGATGACGCGCTTCGGCTACTTTCTTTCCTACAAGCATGCTTACTTACATTCTAATAATGGTTACCACTACTAATCAGGAATAGACTCTCTGTGGTTCACCAAAATACTAGATTTGTAGCCTTCTCTCTCACTACTTTGAACCCTAACAACATAAGATGGCATCCCACTAGGAGGTGGTTCTAGTTTCCCCATATTGACTTCCTTATGCTTGTTTTGGAGTTGCAGGAGTTGCAGGAGTTGCAGAATTTCAAAATAAGAAAGGTATTTCATCCTCCTCACCTTTCTAAACAAGAAAAGAATTTCATCCTCCTCACCTTTCTAAACATGTTTTTCAAAGAAAAGTATTTCATCCTCCTCACCTTTCTAAACATGTTTTTCAAAACAAGAAAAGTATTTCATCCTCCTCACCTTTCTAAACATGTTTTTCAAAGAAAAGTATTTCATCCTCCTCACCATGTTTTTCAAAACAAGAAAAGTATTTCATCCTCCTCACCTTTCTAAACATGTTTTTCTCACTAACTGACCCTTACATATCTAGACAAAAAGTATTGTAGAATCTGTTTTATCTTTCTCTATTCGATATATAAAATGAAAAAAAGTATTGTAGAATCTGTTTTATCTTTCTCTATTCGATATATAAAATGAAAAAAAGTATTGTAGAATCTGTTTTATCTTTCTCTATTCGATATATAAAATGAATGACCTAATTAAGGAAAAACAAAGTATTGTAGAATCTGTTTTATCTTTCTCTATTCGATATATAAAATGAATGACCTAAATAAGGAAAGTGTTTCAACCTGATCTTTGTAACCTGTTTTTCTCATTAATTGATTCCATGGATAACCAGCAAAAAAAAGAAGAAGTTGTAGTTTGTTTTAAAATGAAGAAATCAATAGACAAGCAAAAAGAAGATGTAGTTTGTTTTAAAATGAAGAAATCAATAGACAAGCAATATTGTGCATGACTTTTTGCAGATGTCTGAAGCATTATTATATGTCTGAAGCATTATTATAAAACAACTCTAACTTATCTTTCCAATTGTTATAAAACAACTCTAACCATTACATTTGTTCCATTATACCAACTGAAAAAAACTCTAGGCCTACTGGCCAGATGCATAGGAGATTTTTCAGTCATATGAATTCCATAACCCCTCTTTCAAGGCTGGAAAAACAAAAAGAGTAAAGAAAAAGTATTGGAAGATTCATACCCGGCAACTCCCACGGATCATGGCCATGGAGATCCTGGTCCAATATCAAATTTACGGGAACATTGCGACCTCGTACTTTCCTAGGGAGAAATATTGAGAGTAATTCATTGTCTGTCGGACTGAAGCGAATTCCAACTGGAAGTCTGGCTGGTCGAACATACAGTTGTGCAAACATTCGCAGACACGCCAGCTCGAATGCATCATTTCGCAGTTGCTCGGGAGTAATTCGGTTATTTTGAGTGTTGGGTGAGTTAGCCATCTGAATGAGAGAGAGAGATTTACAAGCATTTCTAAAGATTTGAAGAAATGTTAGCCATCTGAATGAGAGAGAGATTTACAAGCATCAGATGATTAAATCAAATGAAAGAAATGCAATAATTTCTAAAGATTTGAAGAAATGTTAGATTTTTCATCTGATGATTAATTCAAACGAAATAAATGCAATAATTTCTAAAGATTTGAAGAAATGTTAGATTTTTCCTTAATTATTTTTTTTAAGGTCATAAAAGATTATCATCAACAGGAAAAAGATAAATAAAGAAAAGGTTAAAAAGAAAAAGATCATAAATATAAAAAATTCAGAAGCCAAGCCATCTGAATGAGAGAGAGATTTACAAGCATCAGATGATTAAATCAAATGAAAGAAATGCAATAATTTCTAAAGATTTGAAGAAATGTTAGATTTTTCATCTGATGATTAATTCAAACGAAATAAATGCAATAATTTCTAAAGATTTGAAGAAATGTTAGATTTTTCCTTAATTATTTTTTTTAAGGTCATAAAAGATTATCATCAACAGGAAAAAGATAAATAAAGAAAAGGTTAAAAAGAAAAAGATCATAAATATAAAAAATTCAGAAGCCAATACATAAAAGTTCATAAGTCAATAATTGCCAGGTAACTCTATGGCAAAAGGCATATATATATATATATATATATATATATATATATATATATATATATATATATATATATATATATATATATATATATATATATATATATATATATATATATATATATATATATATATATATATATATATATATATATATATATATATATATATAGGCTCTACAATACGCCTATAGGTGTAGTTTTACAGTACTTTACCTACGGCTTTATGACCATCCAAAGTTCATCACACAGCCACAGATGTTTTATAGTATTTGAATTTTAATATTTGTTTTTACAAATCATATTGTTCTGAAATTTTGTTGGTGTATTTGGCTTAGTGAGGCACACCTGTATAAATTATAAAACAAATAATTTGGATGATAAAAATGACTACCTATATATATATATATATATATATATATATATATATATATATATATATATATATATATATATATATATATATATATATATATATATATATATATATATATATATATATATATATATATATATATACTACATTGACACCATTTATCTTTGATACAAGGAGGTCACATGTACTTATAACCATCTGATGTGAAATCTGATATCATTGGTGTGTCGCATGTGTCGCAAAGTTCAAGCAAATTTCTTTTGAAGTTTGAGCTAATGAAATAAATGCAGCCATCTAACTTCACATCTAATGGTCAAGATTAAATTTTTCCTATAGAAAATGCAAAAACCAAAACTTTAGGTCAACGCATTTTATGTCATTACATGAAGAAATTAAATTTTTCCTATTTAAAATGCAAAAGCCAAAACTTTAGGTAAACGCACTTTATGTCATTACATGAAGAAAGACACACACTCACACACATATTTTTAAAATACAATCGAAGAAAGAAGTAAATTCTTTTGAAAAGGGAAGGACTCATTATGCTATATCTCTACGTGCACTGAAAGAAATTAAACAATTAGTGAGGTGAGTGAGAGATGGAATGTATTGCAAATGAGAACTTAACGGACTATGAGCTGAGGAACAACACATGCAAACCGTCACTTGTTGACATCTGACAACTTGGGTGTTCCTCAAGCAATTTTGGAAACAAAAGTGCCTCTGTAAATGAACCAATTAACAGAAATAGAGAGAGAATATAGATCTATCAATTAGATAAAGAAAAAAAGACCCACATATATATATATAGGTAAAAGATCCATGAGCTCATGGGATTATAAAATAGTGTAAGCTTAATGGGTCAGATTGAATCTGACCCAATCTAACGATTATGACTGCATTTTGTATTTGAAGGTTTAATTTTTTTGCAAATCTAAATCATATATGTATGTATGTATGTGTGTGTTTTACCAATAAACTTATTAATAAACTAAGATGGTTGTTGGCCTGAATAATATCAGATGAAGATGAATAGCTCTCAGCACATCCAACAACCAGAGTCTCTGAAAACCCATTCATTTTTAACTTATATAAATATTCAAAACTTAAAATTCTGGAAAAAGGTGCCTTGAACATAGTCTCACAAGAAATAAACAATAAAAAATTATACAATAACAAAATGTAATAATAATCCCCCCGCCCTTGGAAATAAACATGGCTGTCTAGATCGTTAAAATCTGGGCCATTCTGGCCTATTCCTAAAGGCCAAGGAAGAGAGAGCGAGAAAGAGTGTTTGTTTGTGAGAGAGAGAGTTAGAGTGTGTGAGTGGGTAGCCTGTACATCTACATGCACATGAATATGACTAAAGTGTATGGACCGTCCAGTCCAGAACGAAAGAGAGATATGGAGACTTATACAGTTACGTGCATGTAAAAAGAGCTGAAAGCAAAAGGGTATATAAGCATGCATAGAAATGTAGACTACAGAAGCTTTAGCCACAAGAATGTTGAGAGAGAGAGAGAGAGAGAGACCGTTTAAGAGAGCTTAGGAGATAGAAATGATACTTTTGTATGGCAAAACTTGGAAGAAAGAGGTGCTTGAACCAGGGTTTTATAGGGCAAAAGAAATTTATGTTGACGAAACTACCCCTCTTGCGGCCCACAGTTTTTACACCAAAGCACCATCCTCTCTCTCTCTCTCTCCCCATCCCCCAATTTGGGAAACTGTCCCTTTGCGCATGCAACCCATTATGTGAACATCATCTCTTTCTCTCTCTTACATCTTTCTTTCTCTCTCTTCCACCTCTCTGTCTCTCCCTGCAAATAGGAAAAATAGCTCTCTCTCTCTCTACCAAAGGCTAACCCATCCATATAAGGAAGGGCATTTCTGAAATTTCATTCATTTAAATCTATAATATAGTGAGTAAATAAAATTATATTTTTTTTATTAATCAAAGCATAAAATAATTAAAACAATAAAAAAAAAAGTTGTAAGACTTCCTTCACGGACTAAAATGAATAAATACTCTACATTGTTCACAAGCCATTTAAATGAAATATGTCTCATAAAATATGGATGTAATTTTAATATCTAAAACCCAAATCCCATTCACTTCTTTCAAATTTTACTAAAGCTTCACTTAGCATTGGAAACCCTATCCGTGGTAATGACTAATGTCATATACACTATAACACTGCATCTGATTCTTATATCCATTTTTTGAAATTATATAGTTACATGAATTATCTTTCTCATTTCAAATTTTTGCTAATGTCTTATATAGCATAGGAAACCCTATCCTTAGTAATGACTAGTGTCATTTACTCTATTTAACACTGCATTTAATTATTTTGTCCAATTTTTAAAATTATATAATAGTGTTTCTCCTTTCAAATTTTTTTTAAAAGACTCACTTAGCACACTTAGCATAGGATACCCTATCCTTAGTAATGACTAGTGTCATTTACTCTATATAACAACGCATTTAAGTTTTTGTCTATACCTTACTAAAAGCCCTTGAAAATAGCAATTTGGATAATAGAGAATCTTTTTGGGCCACCATAAAATTGCAGAAGGTGGCCCATGGACCTTCACGCTTTGCTAAAACTAGGAAATGTATTTGAATGGGTGAATTTATTTGAATGGGTGAATTTAATGTTTGCCACACGTCTGAATTTTTATAGATTATGTCAGAAAATTAAAGGATCTTAATCAGTAGTTATCTTCTATAAGACACCTAATAACCTAAACATGTAAAATTCTAAAATGAACCATGTAAAATTTTAGCCATTTTCAACTATTCCAGCTCATTTTGATGTGTATCTTGATAATATTTTGAAGTTAAATCAATTAAGTATAGGTAAAATGTTAAATAGTTGAAAAGGATTTTCCAAAATCTACAAAGGGGAAGACAGGAGCTGTGCAGGAAAGCAAAGAAAACATGACATGTACTTTCTCATTTTCTCGCTTTCTTATCTCCTTGATGTGTACGTTCCAGTGTTCGAAAAATTGTTTTCTCGCTTTCTTATCTCCTTGATGTGTACGTTCCAGTGTTCGAAAAATTGAACCGGCCACAGAAACAGCCAAGGGCTGGTTCAGAGTAACTTACTATAGTAGATTAAAGACTTTTTTATCAAGAAATAAAATTCTTGCTGAGATTAATGAATATGCATTCAAATTATACACCATAAATATATATATATATATATATATATATATATATATATATATATATATATATATATATATATATATATATATATATATATATATATATATGTTAAAAAAATTGATAAATTTGACAATAATTTCTAGTGTATATAAAATAAAATATCGTACTAATCCAAATTAATAGGTTTAACTTGCATATCAGGTATCAATTCCTAGCAAATTGGATCTCATTTGCCTTAATTCATATTCTTAGAGCTACTTTATGTAAAGAAAATGCTTCTTCTGGAATTTAAATTGCTAATTTTTCTTTCAACTTATATACTTGTTATTATCGGGAAAGGTTTTAATCGTGATAAATTCATTTTACAAGGATTTTACGAGGATATCATCAGATTTATTATTCGCAATAGAATTGTCGTGATAAAATAAAGACCATTTCAATTTATAGGAGATAATTGTCACTAAGTTTGTATATTACTTTCTTTCCTTCCCCATGAAATCAACTTCTCTCATTAATAGAACTATCAGTGGCAGTTAAAGTAACTAGCAGAAAGCAGGGTTCTAGACCTTCATCCTCTTATTAACAGAAAGTCGATGAGTTCAACAAGCATCAGAGGCGTCCGAACTCGGCTCTTATTAACAGAAAGTCGATGAGTTCAACAAGCATCAGAGGCGTCCGAACTCGTTCTGATTGGTTATGCCCTGGGACTTGGTGGTACCACCATACCTGTCGGGTCTTGTCCCTAGTATCTCGGGATGTAGATAATAGATCCCGAGGTTCAGATAAAACGTTTGGCTAAAACATCATTCACTTCTAAGTGCTCAGGTTTAAGGGAAGATTAGTCCGCATGTAAGATATTCTATTGTTACAGCCATAAATATGGGATAATATAGTTCATCCACCATTAACAATTTAATCGTTTCGAGTTCGGAACATAGAATATTCATAATGCCATACTTGTCAGGTCTTGTCCCTAGTATCTCAGGATGTAGATAATAAATCCTGAGGTTTAGATAAAACGTCTGGCTAGAGGTTTAGATAAAACGTCTGGCTAAAACATCATTAAGTGCTCAGGCTTAAGGGGAGATTAGTCCGCATGTAAGATATTCTATTGTTACAGCCATAAATATGGGATAATATAGTTCATCCACCATTAACAATTTAAACATTTCGAGGGATAATATAGTTCATCCACCATTAACAATTTACACATTTCGAGTTTGGAACATAGTATATTCATACTACCATTGGATCCTTTGGGATGCCACTCATATGTTGGGCACATCCACATAAGTTGTTACTGAGCTTCTCTGGCACTCCGGTGAATGACAGCTCCACTGAAACTACTATTGAATGACTTGAGTAGTTCGCTCCGGGGCCTTGATACCATTTGCATGGAAGTTGTGCATTCAAGTAGTCTAGACATAAATCCATTTGTTTGTGCCACCATTGAGTATTCAAATGGCTAGAGTATGCCTCCCTGTGTTTATGCTGCAATTGAGAGTGCATCCTACTACATGCATCACTGTTGGCCACCTATCTGCAAGAAGCCTAACTTTAGTTAATGCATATCTCCATTGCGTGCCGAAACAGTTGGAATGTCGGCCTGCCTATTCAATCTGTCATTGGAAGCTCCGATGTTTAGTCTTGTAGTCTTCGCACTTTGTCCCGCCATTACATGTTTAGATGGATCCATTACATGTTTAGGTGGATTTTAGGGTTACATAAAGCATCCAGACATATTTTTGATAGACCATCTAGTAACCAGATACCCAATTCTTTCATCGTATTTAGGAATGAAGAAAAATGCAGCTTGGTTTGCCACACACCTTCCAAAGTTGATAATCGTGCTCATTAACAAAATGCTGCCAAGAGCCAGTATTTCACTATTTTATAAGAAAATGCATTCCTTATTTGAGTTTTCCTGCTGTCAAAACTTGACAAAATCGTAATTTCCAATGATAGATATTCACCACTCACTTTATGTTGAATCTTCAGTACCAGTTCTTGAGATGGGCAGTGGGTACTTTGAATCATGGTGCAGATAATCAAGCTCGTTAAAATAGTCCAAATATGATCGTTCCATTAAAATGGAAAATCTAGATCAGATGTTGGGAATCAGTCGAGCACTTTTAGGGGCTCCAAAGGAAATAAAATTGGAGACTTTACAAATTAAAGCACCCATTAGACAAGATTTTTCACTGCTTTATTGATTTCATGCTTCACAATAACAATGAGTTCTCGTTATTCTTTTGGTTTTATGGTCTCATCTCTCTCTCTCTCTCTCTCTCTCTCTCTCTCTCTCTCTCTCTCTCTCTCTCTCTCTCTCTCTCTCTCTCTCTCTCTCTCTCTCTCTCTCTCTCTCTCTCTCTCTCTCTCTCTCTGCATCCATTAGACACGATTTTTCACTGCTTTATTGATTTTATGCTTCACAATAACAATGAGTTCTCGTTATTCTTTTGGTTTTATGGTCTCTCTCTCTCTCTCTCTCTCTCTCTCTCTCTCTCTCTCTCTCTCAGAGAATACATAACAAGATATAATCTACTGTATGTAAGTACCACAATAATAATTCATTAAATCCTAATGAAAAGCAGTATTACTGTTTCTCACCAATGATCACAGGTGTACGGCGAGAGAGAGAGAGAGAGCACATATTGTCACAGAACAACATAAGAAAATTACACGCAAGAAATCCATCAATGGATGTCCCATTAAACCCTAATGAGAAACCCCCAAATCTGAGTTGGCTTCGTGGGCTCACACACCACCAAATGATGGTCCACTATTAAACACAAAGAAGCACACAAAATATGTACAACAATCAACAATCTTTACTGATGAGAGGTCCAATATTATTGAATAATGAAAAACCCCCTAAAAAGCTTTTATATCTTCCTCTTCGTTGGCCTCTCAGGCTTTTCTAGGGTGAATGGACGAGCCCACATGTCTCTCCCTCTAATTCTGTGCTTGACCATTTCGTTTCCTTTGAGGATGAGGTCCACCATTTCTCTAGACCTTAGCACAAGCCTAGCAAACAGTGGGTTGGTCCTCCCTCTAGTGTTTTGCATCAATAGGGCCTCAACCACATCACCATAGTGACTGCAAGAGCAAAACAAAGAAAAACCCCTAATGAATTTTTTTCCCCCCTTATACTATTATCCATTTTCTAAACTGCTGTCATAGAAAAATAAAACCTTAGAAACCCGAACTTATTTTTTCTTAACTGCTGTAATTGAAAAATAAAACCTTAGAAACCCTAACTTATTATCCATTTTTTCTAAACTGCTGTAATAGAAAAATAAAACCTTAGAAACCCTAACTTAAATTTTCTTTTTTTTCTCTAACACTATCATCCATTTGCTAAACTGCAACAGAGAGAGAGAAAAACCTTTAAATACCCTAATCTATAAATCTCTTTTTGTGTAATATATTTAGTTTCTTAAAGCAATAGCAAAACAAATAAAACCCGTAAAAACCTTAAAAGCGCTAATCAAAACTGGAGAACCTTCAAACCCCTAATCAATAATCGTTGTTGTATACCTCCCTTGATTTTCTCACTGCCATAGGAAAACAAAGAGAAACCCTACAAACCCTAAATCAATATTTTCTTTTGCATACTTTTATACTTATTCGTCTCTAAGTTGGATATTTTAGATCCCTTTTTATTAATAAAGTAAGACCCTAAATCAATATTTTCTTTTGCATACTTTTATACTTATTCCTCTCTAAGTTGGATATTTTAGATCCCTTTTTATTAATAAAGTAAGATGAATGGATAGTAACATTAGTTTGAAAACAATTTCATAAATACTTTCTCGATTGGTTTGCCTCTTTTCTGTTGATAAAGTGATGCTTCATTTCCATATACCCATGAACTCCCTTGTCTTTTCCAATAAATTTTTATATACTGAGAAATCAAACAAATAAAAAATAGCAAAAAAAATAGAGAGAAAGAGAGAACAACATTTTCCTTTGGTAGTTCCTTATAGAAAATACTGAGTATTTTTCAAAAGGAATTACCAAATACTTAATTCCTTTTGAAAAATACTGAGAAAAAATAACAACGATAAACAAATTTATATAAAAATAAACAAATTTACATAAAAATTCTATAACTCGAGAACAACATTTTCCTTTGGTAGTTCCTTTAGGAAAATACTGAACTTGGATACAATCAGGATTAAGAAGAACCACAGTACGAAACTTATTTTTGTAAAATAACAAAATTTAAAAATTTAAAAATATGAAGAAGAAAATGTCACAAAATTACCGATTGAAATAATCTACTACTTCTTGATCATCTATGGGATGGCCCCTCGAGAAAGTTAGGAAAAGGATCCTGCCTTCACTGTAATGCTCGATGGCCTTTGCTATTCCTCGGTCGATGACATCAACCGAAGGCAAGGCTGGCCTCAATGGCTCAATTTCTTCCCTGATAGCTTGGTTGAAGCTCAATGGCTCACTTTCTTCCCTGATAGCTTGGTTGAAGTCATCAGAGGAAGGCAAATCCAGCCTCCTCGATGGTTCTCCCTCATTGCAATCCATTTGAATACCTGATATGTCAGGGTTCAATGAACCCATGATAAAGGTCTGCATACCAAAATCCCTTAAAGGAGGGTTCAGTTGACCTTCATAAATATTACTAATGGCAAATGGCCTAGCATTTGGGTTCAATGGACCTTGAATACTAGGTATTTTCATGGCACTAACCATTGGATTTGGAGAAACCCCAAAATTTGAGTCAAGGAAAGGTCTAGCCTTCGGATTTAATAAACCGCTACTGGGGTGAAATGAGAAAGCATAAGGGTTCAACCCCTCTTTACTGGGACTAGAGTTCACGTTAACACCAGGAATACAGCTCATAGAAACACTACTAGAAGGTTCAACATATCCTGACATCGATGCCCTTAGGGCTTCTCTTCCACTGCTCAAGCTCGCCCTGCTGTTATCACTAACACTCACTGGAAAGAACCCAACCATGCCAGAGAACACCTCCTCGTTGTCGGGCAAAAGGCAGAGATCATCAAATACTTTCTCGCAAACTTCAGTCAAGACCTCTATTATTCCAGAGGCCACTGACTTGCTGAAATCGCAAAAACTAATCGGCCAAGCTAACAACCTTGAAGTTATTGGTACCAGGTCACTGCCGCCACTCATGGTTGGGTCAACACCTGATTGAAGATAAGCGAGGCACTCTTGTGCCTCCTCAACAACCATTGCCACAGCATAATTAGACATCATGGCAATTCTGGCAATCACATTTGGATTGCCAACCGTCTCGAGCCATAGCCAGAAGGCTAGGACTTCTCTTGCTGGTGCTCTATCGATGCCGATCTCAAGAACTAACCGGCGATAGAGCTTGATGTCTAAATGGTGAAAATCACGTAGTTCAGTATCGGTTAGTTTAGTCATTGCTAGAAATGATCGATGGGGAGGCAGATTCTCCATTTTAATAGAAATGGCTAGAGAGAGATTTCAAAAGAGCGTTGTGAAGGGGTGGAAAGAGAAAGGAAGAGGGTCTACGTAACTGGATTGTAGTGGGAGAAAGGAACAAGGAAGACACAGTAGGAAACCAAGGATAGAGCCATATTTGTTGTGGGTTTAATGGCTAAGAACACAGGAAAAGAGCAGAGCTTTTCTTATGAAACGGAAGAAAAGATAAAGAATAGACCAGAGTTTTTCCATTTTAGGGTTTAAGGGTCTTGAAATAGAGGCAACAGATAGGGTAGGACCTTTTGTTTCTTGAGTAATGGAAAGGACTCGGTTTCTATGCGGCCAAGCCCGTATATGTAGAAATGGGGCCTCTTAATAAATCTATTTTTGAGATGGATTTTATGTAACCTCTAACTTGGAGATCATGAATATGTAAAAATAAATAAATTTTAAAAACTAGAACTAATAATTCTAGTAAGAAATATTTGGACCATCAGTTTCCATTGTTTTTAGATGGAACACCTGCTTACTTGATAGATGCTTTACACTTTCTGGACCGATATATAGAAATACACTTTCTGGACCGATATATAGAAATGCTTCCAGCCCGCATGAAGCAAAGAGAGGCAAAGCTTCCAGCAGATGTTTTGTTTCAAGAATTCAACATCTCTCTTTCTCTCTCTCTATGAGGGTAGAAATGCTTCCAGCCCACATGAAGCAAAAGAGAGGCAAACCTTCCAGCAGATGTTTTGTTTCAAGAATTCAACATCTCTCTCTTTCTCTCTCTCTCTCTATGAGGGTAGCAGAGAGTTTGTGTATCTAGGGTTTGGAAGCCGCTGTTGGAGAGTGTTCATTTTTAGCTAAGGGTTTAATGACTTAGACAGGAATCACTAACTCGGCGTGAATGCTCATTTGTATGCATTTAGGTTTTCCTTGGTGTAACGGTTTAAAAATAACTAGGTTTAGTTCTTACGAAGCATCTCTCCCTCTCTGGCTCTTTCGATGCATGCATCTTTCTCTCTCTCAATATAACCAAGTTCCCTCCCCCACCCCCTCTCTCTCTCTGTCTGGGTTTTCTTAGTGTAACTGTCAACTACAACTTAATATGTTTCTTCAAGCATATGTATCTATCCCTCTCTCAGAGGATGCAGACCTAACTTTTCTTCTTTGCCACAACGGTCTTTGCAGAAACCCATGAATAATATGATAAACAATCAGTACAAGCCACTGAATTGTCTCCATTGATTTTAGCGAGTACTTGCTTTTTTTTCCTCTGACGAACCACTCCTTAACGAATTGCTCTTTTTAACAAAAATTATTTTTCCTCTGACGAACAACTCCTTAACGAATTGCTCCTTTTAACAAAAATTATGTAAGGATCATATTTTCTCCCTTGTATTACCAAATGCTCTATATTATTGTGGATATTACATTGAGACCACCCTACACCGTCACCCTTTTTTCATAAATGCCCACCCGGCAACACCGGACTGGTGTGAAATTCCCCAATTCTCTAATTTTCATCTATTCAAGGGTTTCTGATATCCAACACACCTAACAACCCTATTTGTTAGGTTGCTCGGTGTTTGCAATGTCGAACAATCCCAAAAGTCAAGTGGCCAACGTTAGTAATATTGGACAGCATGAACATGTTGTCGGATGTTGCCAATGGTGCACAGTGCACACGTTGTCTGGGATTTGCGACACCAAACAACACCATTTGTTGGGTTGTTTAATATCCGCTAGATAGCCCACGGGCCTGATTTTTAGGGCCATTACTAAGAAACGCTCCACATTTTTGTGGAAATTACACAAAGAGCACCCCACCCCCTCGCCCATTTTCTAAGAATTCCCCACCTACATAACATTTCCAACACTAGACATGTGGGAATTTTTTTTTTAATTTTTGTTTATACAGGGCATTCCCAATATCATCGAACAGCCCTATATGTTAGTTCTTTGATGCTTGCCGCATCGGATAGTTCTTTGATGCTTGCCTCATCGGACAGCTCCAAAAGTTCCTAGTGTGTCCGACATTAGAAATATTAGAGATGTTCCTAATGGTACACAAAGCATGTAAGTTGTCTGATGTTCCTAATGGTACACAAAGCATGTACATCTTTTTTAAAAAAGCTTTAAGTTGTATAATATGTGCAACACTGAACAGCCTTATCTCTTAGGCTCTTCGATGTTCACACCAGTGTAAGAAAAACCGAACTGAAACGGTTAACTGATTGGGCCAAAGGCAGTTCAACTGGCCTAACCGGTAAACCATCGGTTCAACCATTCTAACCAGCTAAGTCCCCAGTAGTCAAAAAAGTGTTAAAAAATACAAAAATATCTACTAACATATAGAAAGTATATTTAAAAAATAATTAAACAAATCACATCCAATTAAAATTGAAAATTAATTAAAAAAATAAATTTTAAAGAATAGATTTGCGCCTAGAAGTATTTTTGAAATTTTCTAAAAAAGAAATATAAAAATAAATATTACTGGACAAAAATTTTTTAAATTTTTTCCATAATGATGAAAAATATTAAAAAATACATTACAAACAAAATCTCTTATTTTCTGGGATTTTATACAAACAAAATCTCTTATTTTTTGGGATTTTATATATTTTTTTAATTTTTTTTTTAAAAAATACCCACTTGGTAACCAACACTGACCAAAAACCAGAACTGTCTAACCGGGCGGTTACCGATTAGCATAACCAATTTTCCAACAAGGGTTCACACTTTCATATAGCTCACGAGGCTGTCCAACATTGTGAATTGGGTCATTCAATATTTTGGATATTGGACTTGCCTTGAATAAACCAAGATAGAAAAATGGAGAATTTCTCATCTGTCTGATGTTAGAAATGTCAGGCCGGGCAGGGGGGTTGGTGTGCAACTCTTGAAAAAAAAAAGGAGCAGTTGGGGGGTAGTCTCCTTGTAAGTTTGGTAACATTATAGCCCATTTCATAATAAAGAGGGAACTATGGTCTGTACGTAAATTTTCCTAATACAATAAAGAAGAGGATTAGAATGCATCACAAAATAGGTAGGCGACCAACATAACAATTTTCCTACTAATTTTATGATTAATAAAACAAATAACGGTTCCATAGAAGAAAAGAAGTAGCAGAAGAAAAAGAAATAATCTATGTCAAAAGAAGGTCCACCTTGTAAGAGAAGTTCTAACAGCAATTATCGTTATTGGGGTATTATCGGCATTCGTCGACACTACAAAACGCCTATAGGTGAAGTTATCATACAGTCACAGTAGTGTTTTTATTTTAATTTATTTTACAAATCATAATGATCTGAAATTTTTGGGATATTATCGGCATTCGTCGACACTACAAAATACCTATAGGTGAAGTTATCACACAGTCACATATATTTAATAGTGTTTTAATTTTAATTTTTTTTACAAATCATAATGATTTGAAATTTTGTAAGTGTGTGCTGCTTAGTGAAATGCACATGAATAAAATATAAAACAAATAATTTGAAATATAAAAATTATGCAAAATACCCCTATAACGTTTCAGCGGTAATTTCATCATTTTATTTTATGACTATTATTTTTTTAGTATTTTATTTTGGTGTGACTTGGTCATATTTACACACACTCCAAATTTTAGATAAATCTAATTAGTTTAAGTGATGAGGTGTAGATGAAGCTTCCAAAGATATTTTAAGCTCTTTTCTTTTTATTGGGAATTTATTACATACTTACTAGGGCATTAAAATATATAAATAATGTTTTATTACAAAAGAATTTTCTATTAATAAAGTTGATGATAAATTCTAATGTATATTATGATTAAAATATCAAATATCACTGTCCAACATAATAGCAATAATTTACACATCAATCGTCAAATCCCATGCAAATTGAACCCCACTTGCCAAATTAACATTATAGAGCTGGTTTAAGGTAAGACATGTATCTTCCCGTATTCATATTTGATAATTTCCCTTTAATGTTTATTGGATAAATAGTTTTTGTCTTAAATTACACGTGATATTTTTGGAAAAGTTTTCGACAGCGGTAATGACAGGAAGCATTAAAATATCAAGATAAATTGATTTTACAGGGAGGTTATCCAAGATATTTTCGATATTAAAACAAGCATGATAACACAAAAGATAAATTGAATCTATCATAGATAAGTATTGCTAAGAGGAAACTTCCTTGGATGAATCCTCCTTCATAGATTCACAAAGTTCATAAACTATCTCATATTTTGCTCCCTCAAACTGGAAGAGGAAACTCCAACTAGGTGCTCCTCTATGCTCTACATAAACCTCTCATTTTCAAATCTTCACCACTAGAGTCATGGTAAACTGCAACACTACCACAAAAGTGGTAATTGCAACACTACCACACAAGTGGTAACTTAAGAGTCAAGTCACAAAATCAATGAATCTCACTAAAGGGTCAAGTCACAAAATCAATGATTCTCAAGTGTAACTTAAATTTGAGCCCAAGGGACAAGGTATATCCTCAACATCTCTTTCTGGATGAACCCACCTGCCATAGCTGTTTTGTACCAAGCCTTTGTTAGCAAATTGGTGCCAACAAGGGGGTATCCTAAGCTCATCCACCACCATGTTGCAAGCCTTGTTGACAAGTGCTATATCTCTCTTTGCAGCATGGCTAAATGGCTCATTTTGGCTCGAGTATCCATCCACTAGGTGCAAGTATGTCTCAAGGCTATGGAACCCAATTGGGTTCCAACCATGCTTTAGGAAAGGAGAGGAGCTCACATCTAGACTGAGCTCTTCACCAAGGTGAGTGTACATCCACTGCAAAGACCCAGTGATTTCCTCAAACTTCTTCATGCCTTCATTAAATACAATACCTGGCATCTTAGGCACCACATCTTGTTTAATAACCACGCGTAATGTCTTCGCCCCCAAGTGTTTGAGCCTGTCCCGAAAGGCCGTGTTCCCAACCCTAGGAGCCGCAAAAGAGAATACAGCGATTGGAATGTCGAGTTGGGAGATAGCGGCTTCATAGGCATTCAAAAGTGCCAGGGCACCACCAAGGCTATGGCCAGTTATAGTGAGGCTAACTCCCTCTCCTCTTTCTCTATGGAAGCTAACAACACGCTCAATCTCTCTCATAGCTTGCTCACAAGCACTACTCTTATTGTACCTTGTTGCCTCACTCTTGGACCTGAATATGCTAAGGAAGCCATGCTCAACCTTGACATCCACATCATGTTGTTCTATACTCTCTAGCCTCTCTTGGATGTTTTCAACCCATTCTAGAGGGGTAACTGTGCCCCTCCATGCTACTATGACATCTCTGCGACCAATACGTTGTGACTCGTTGTCGTCACTAACAGCCACATAACCCATCCAATTTGAGTCTCGGCTCCACTTGTTCCCTGTTAACGAGCGGTTCAACAAATGGGGCAGATCCACATGGGACATAGCATATAAATACTTAGTCACCTTGTATCCACACCTGGTGAGGCCAAGCTTTTGGAAGAGACGAGAGGGACTATACCTACAGCTTCCACAGTAATGAGAGAAACAATCAAAATCGAAGGCATCATATGTTGCTTGCGCAAGCTCTCCGTATTTGATTATCTCTCTTTGGAGCCACGGATGGAGGGGATTGAGAAGGCCTTGCCAGTGGTTTGAACCATGGATCTCTTGCCATCTCTCATGGATGTCTTGCTTTGGAGAGTCAGCAGGGATTTCATGGTCTCGGGGTGGGCTCAAATGAAGAGGTTTTGGGATATGAAGGCCTTGATTGTATTTTTCATGGACTTGAAGACTAGATTTAATAACAGAAATTCTCAAAAGGCTTGGGTTTTTGATATTTTGGTACTGTAATTTGGAAGAAGGGAGAGAGAATGGGATCATTAAGGAAGATGAAGCCATGGGCTAGTTTGCAATTGGAATACTTTGGCTGTCATGTTTGTGTATCTATAAGAGGCTCATGTCGATGGAATTTTTTACAGGTTGATGAACTCAGAGTTGTGTGGACCTGCGCTGGCCTTGATTTAATTGGAGCTTCGAACCGTTGAAAAAAACAAGACTTGAAAGATTCAAAGTCTTAAAATACTATATAAGTCTTTTATTTTGGTGAATATAGTAGTTCAAACTTTGAATCTTCAAGTCTTTTTTTTTTATCAAGTGTTAATCTACTAGTAGAATTGCCCACCAATGGACATGGAATTACTATTGTATCCTCGCCCATTGGTACTGCCTCAACCCCTCGAATAGAATTGAGAATGCATTTGGCAGGGTCACAGCTTCATAAACTCTCACCTCAATTCCCTTAAGAAAACTCAGATTTTGTACGAAAAAATTGTGGATAGATTATGTCCGTCTCGATGGACCTACAAAAAACAAGGATTTCAAGCCTTACGTATCACCTAAAACCGAGCTTCAAATTCTACATTGTATAAATGGAAACGCAACCCACCACTACATTTTTCATGGTAATTTTCATGTGAGACCACTCAAATACATTATAGAATTTCACATGGTTCTTGCGGGAAGCTTAAGGAAGTTGACTAAGTTAATTGGATTGACTAAGTTAATTGGATTGGCCCTTAATATCGTTATTATGTAGAGCACTTGCAATTAAAAAATTAATTGAATTATTAAAAGAAAACCGACTTGAGACTCATTGCTTAATTCTTTAGTGACTCAACCATTTATAAATCGGAAAACTTGCCATCTTAGCTGTTTTATGTCTCATCCCTTACGAATTTTTTTAAAATTTAATTTAATATTTTCTCATGTCCCTTCTATATCCTTACCCTCTAAACCCTTTTTATTTTTATTTATTTTTTAATATATCTTTAGGCCACCGATTCGGATCGATCTAGACCGGATCTTAATGGCTATTCCAATGAGCCAACATAGATACGTGGATGAATAATGCCCCTACCAATCCGAGTTTTCAAGCACCGGTGAAAACTGTTTCATTAGCGCTAGCACCTGGGTCGACTTGAAGACAAAAAATGCCCATGGTTTCTTCAAGTCTTTTTTGTTTCAGACATGAGAGGGTATACTATGCTCCTGCAGGCGCAAACTGCCCATTTGACTACTATACAGTTTGCTCCAGCGGGAGCGAATGGAGCCTAAGAACATTATATTGTCATGTTACCTCAAAAATTATTGAATCCATTATTTTCCTCAACTTGAAACATTGGTAGATTTTCTGTATATCTAGAACTCTATATTGTTGTGTTACCTTGTCTCGAAAACTTCCGAGGACTTCTACACCTCTAGAAAAGAAATAGAATGTAATTCAAAATTATTCAAAATGCTTTTTTTTTTTTTTTCTGGTACATTTGGTGGAGTTGAGCCTAGGATCTAGGGTTGCAAATCGCCAAACGCTAGCCAATTTATACCTAGGCTAATTTTCTGAAATATATTGCCACCCTAAGTTCAGATCCTGGTTGTCCAGCTTGAATGGATGAAAGATCATACAGTTTTAGAGATTTCTCATATAATCGAAATAAAATCTTAGGGCAATAATGATGAAAAGTAGTAATTTAAAAAATGTTTGGTTGATACGAAGTCACGCAATCTGACTCAAGAATCAGTTACCTCATTTCCGATTACACATATATATAGGAAAATAGCTGAGTCTAGGCAACTGACAATCCTGCATAGTAAAATGGTTATTCTCTACAGTAAAACAGTATGGATTGCCGATTCATCGATCCGAACTGGTTTTTGGTCGGTTCACTATTTTTTCACTTGTTTTTTTTACCAATTCACTATTTTTTTCACATGGTAAAAGGACGACCAGAATTGCTAACTCATTGATCCGTTCTGGATTGCTGACTCACTGATCCGGACAAGTTTTTGGGATCATCGATTTGCTTTTTAAATCACTGGTAAGAAGTGATGTGGAATTTTATTGGGTATTTTATTATCTCTTTTCTTTTTGAGGTTGGTCATCATGTCGAGGGGGCTATATTCTCTAAGTTTTGGTGTCTTAAAAATATTGTACCTGAGGGAATCAATGCACAGTAATCTCCTGCGTGCGCAAGTAAGTATTGGCTTCAAAGATATTATCGTCATCCTGTTTTGGTATGAAGCCAAAAACCATGGGCATTTTTTGTCTGTTTTATGAAGTAATACTTTTTAGTCCATAGAATCCAATCACTTGAGGAAGTGAGCATGTAAGAATGCAATAAAAGAAATAGATAAGAGAGGAAAAGAAATGGATGGACAAGGCATGCGCATGGTTCGTCAATATTGTTTACGTTCACATAAAGTAAATCAATCTCTCATCTAGTTTACCAAAAATTTATAGAATTACAATTATTATCTTTTAATAAATAAATCTCATTACAATTGTAATACCACAAAATAAACATAATATCTTATAATCTACAAAATAGATAACTTAATATCTTATTGTTATACTTGTCAAAACTCCCCCTCAAGTTGGTGTGTCGAAATTTATGGAGCCTAACTTGGTCAGTATCTGATGAAACTTTGTCTTTGCAATAACTTTGGTAAATATGTCTGCAAGTTAGTCTTAAGTTTTTTACATAAGGAGTACTAATAATTTATTACTGAACATTTTTTCTCACAAAATAAAAATCAATTTTATAAACTTCGGGAATGGGACTAGGGTCATGGTGATAGCACCCCCACACTCCCATCACTAATACCACTCCACTGACACCTTCAAAAAGTTAACTCTAATCTACTTGAAAGCACGGATAGGGGGCTATCTTTCCCACTGACTTAGCCAAAAACAAAAAAATTATATATGCTTCGTCTTTCATGAAAAACTGGATTGGATGCTATATGCGTAGCTGCTTGAATATCACATAACATCTTTATTGAATTGACCGTAGAGAACCCCATATCTCGAAGTAGTGATTTTAACCATATCAATTCACTTATAGTTAAGTCATAACTCTATATTCGGTCTTTGCACTGGATCGAGCAGCTACATTTTTATTTTTGTTTTTCCAATTAATTAAGCTTCTTTCGACCAATGTACGTCAGTAATGGATCTCTTGCCAATTCGACTATCTGCCTAAACAGAATCAAAATAACCGATAATATTAATGTGACCATTATGTTTCATCCAAATACCTCTGCTAAGTAACGACTTAAGATATCTGAGAATCTTATGAACAGCCTCCATATGACATGAGCTAAGAGCATGCATAAATTGGCTCATAAAGTTAACCACATACATTATATATGATCATGTCACAGCCAAATAAATAAATCTGCCGACAAATCTCTAAAAGAGGCTCACATCTTTAAGAGGTTTTCCATTTATTTAATTAAGCTTGCAATTAATATCAACAGGGATGTCAGCGAGTTGGACTCTTGATTTTTCAATTCTTTCAATAAGTCTAAAACATGTTTCCTAGTTTATCTCATAATTTTGCTATGCCTTTGTCTTCTTTTTAGGTTTGGGTTTATTTATATTTGATTTTCCATTATGTACAAAATAACAACCGTTTAAATAGAAAGATTTTTTCAAAAAAAAAAAGGGTCAGGGCCGGGCCGAGCACAACCCTTTACTGAGCTTATTCCAAGTCTAGGCCTTAGCAGGTTGACCCAAAACTGTTCAGGATTTTCTTGGCCAAGTCCCAGGCCCAGGCCGAGGCCCAGTAACAGGGCCAGATAGTTGGCAGCCTTAGGCCTGACCCCCAATTGTCGGTGTCCCACCGACATAGCCGGTCCATTTCTTCATGAGGGAGGCTCCACCTAATGCCCCGGCCAATTTGGTAAGGTTCGATGTTCCATCACTCTTAAAATATTCCAAATTTCGTATCCGACTCTCTCTCTCCCCCATGACTCATACCAGATAGACATGAATAAATATCCACCTTCTAGACTCTTCTGTTCATGGCCCAGAACCTTCCTGTGGGCGTATGCGGTGACGTTTTTGTGCCCCTACCCTTCACCTTCAACCACATAAGAAATCGCTCTCTTCCAAATTCTCAGCGTCCCTTTCTTCTCCTTTCCTCTTATTCAGAGAGCTCTAAAACCTCATCCATGGCAGACTCAGCCACTTCTGAGCAAAACCCAACTGTTATTTCAGGCCCAAACAGAGCTTTTTCCTTTTGGATCCCTGTTTTTTTCGATATCATGGATCCAATTAGAGAAGCCCAAGAAGGCGTCATTCTGATAAACCCATTTGAGCAAGCTGTGATAATTCATGGGAGAAGCCTCGAATCATATTTGCAGAGCTTGGCTGTGAATGAAGCAGGTAAGTATGGGAGCCCCCCTGCTTCAAAGGCCTCGGTCGAGGGCATGACGACAAGGGGAATTTCGGAAAGTGGGTTGGTTTGCTCCATTTGTTTGGAGGATTTTGAAGTTGGGGTTGAGGCTAAAGAGATGCCATGTCTGCATAAGTACCACTCTGAGTGTATTCTTCCATGGTTGAAGCTCCACAGCACTTGCCCTGTTTGCAGGTTTCAGATGCCTGCTGAGGAGAGAGACAAAGGCACTAGCGGTGTAGAAGGAGAGGGTGGCGGTGAAGGAGATTCTGGAGAGAGAAGGGGTGCTTCTGGTGAGGCACAGAGAGAAGGTGATGGTGAAAATTCTAGAGAGAGGAGGATGGTCTGGATTAATTTTCCATGGTTGGTTTCTATCTCTGAGAGCAGAGCATCAGAAATCAGGGATTCCGGGGTGGGGGAAAATTGAAATGTTGATTATTTTATTTTATTTTATTTTATTTTGGAAGGGGTGGGGGGAGGGATTTTTTTAAGATATGTTTTGTAAATGCCTCAATGGTAAATTCATGTTTTTTTAAAAAAAATTGGCTTTCTAGAATCAGATTAATCACAACTGATTTTGCATTGAATTAACGACTCGGATCGAAAACGTTTAAAATACTAAAATAGGTACTTGTGTACAAAGATTAAATCATTTCGAGTAATTTCTTGAATAAATATGATTTTATTCGGATTACCATGAAGCATCAAGGCACAACGGTCCCAAGCGCCAACGGATAAGCGCGCTACGGCTTTCGCGCTAGAGCTTAGGCTCTGAACAATCAAATCAAAGTAGTGTTCAGAAATGTGGTTTCAATATTGGAAATCTTTGGGATAGTATAAAGTTTAAAAATTAAAAAATAATTTAAATCGATGTATTTATGAAAACTTGAAAATTGACAGTTTAAAAATGTATTATTAAATATATTATTTTTAAAATTTGAAATCTATTTTTTTTGAAGATATTTGATTGAATTTTTTGAAATAGGTTTTAATTTGATTGTTTATTAAAACTTCGGTTTTAAATAAACTTTTTTTAAAAAAATAATTATATGTCTAGAGAGAGTGTATGTTTTAACTTTTCTCAAAAAATAATGATATGATTTTAGATTGCCTACGTGCTGCTTTCTTAGTGCCGTATTGTACGTTTGCTTCTTCGGCCAAAATATTTACTTGATATTTTTTTTATTAGAAATTTTTAAAGGAAAACTTGGATTTTGAGTTCTTGAATGTCTAGATCATTCCTTATAAATTTTTGAGAGGAAAATTTGTTTCCGTGCATGATATCAATTGTTTTTTTAGGGCACCAAGATATTAAGAGTAGTTTAATAAGAGTGATGACTTAAAAAAAAAAAAAATTAACCCTTCTCAAGCCAGGGAAAAAAGTTGGGTTGCATTAAGTAGTCATTAAATTTTGTTAGATCTTTTCATAAATTTGGAATAAAAAAAATGGAAGAACAAGATTTATATAGCCAACATAAAATAATTAAAATAAAATTTGATGATGATAAATATGGATAATAAGATTTAAATTTTATTTTCTTGGAGGTTATTTGTTGCTTTCCAGAGAGCATATATCCAAAATTTCAATAGAAGAGAATACTATTTTGATGAGATGAAACAGGGAAGAAGTGTGTGCCTCTTTTTTCAGTGAAAGGGAAACTAGAGGAAGCGAGAATAATTGTGGGTTGCAGGGCCTTTCTCTGTAGACAGAAAGATAAGAGGCCTCGATGAAAGAAAAAAGCCTTTTCGATAGAATAAAACTTAAGTGAGAGAAATTCCTATTGAAGAGAAGAAAGTCTTCGATAAGAACACCAGGGAAAAAAAAACGAAAGAGAGAAAGATCTCTAGAAAAACTCAGAGAGACTAGGAGAGCTTGCTTCTTGAAAGATACTGTATGATGTTATTTTATTAACATATTAATTATTTTTTTTATAGACGTGGTTTAAAAAAGTGAACCGTATAAATTTTGACATATTAATTATTAATATATTAATTATTTACTTGTTGCATGTTATTTTTCTTACTCATATACGCACGAATTTAGTATTTTTGCCCCATGTTTTGGATTGCGGTGCAGACATTTAGAGTTTTGCAACACAATTTTCCGAGAGGCTCAATCGGATGAGCCCAACAAACCATGACCACCAATCACAACGTAATGAGACAAATCCACAAAATACATTTTCTCCACTTCTATTGGTTTTCTAAATATTTTGATACGAAAGAACTCCACTATGTAAGAATTTTTTTTCTTTTTTTCTTTTTTTTTTTTTTTGTCGGTGAGTTAGTGGGGAGAGGGTTCTTACCCTAATAGGAATTAAGCCTAGAACGTAGTGGTGCAAATGGTCAAGTGCTAATTAATTAAACTCAGGTTTTTTTTCCTAAAAAAAAGTGGCAAGTCAATAGATATTTGGGCCATTACTTTTTTGTGAGAATTTAGTAAGAGATTTTATCATAGGGCTCGACAATATTTTTGCCAAGGCTATATGCCATCCTTAAAAAAGTGATGTCAATGGGGATTTGGACCCCACCTAAAAGAGTGGTCAGTCAATGGAGATTTAGGCCCCTTCCCTTTGGGGAGAATGGACTTAGACAACACATCATGGGGCTCGGCAATAGTATTGCCAAGGCCCAGGCCAATCTCAACTCCTCCATGTGATTAGATGTGAGAGTTTTTCACATCAATTAGTTCCAATATAGTTTTTTGCACCAATTTACCCCCACATTTTTAGTATCACACTTTACACCCAAATTTTTTTTTTTTTTTTATATTTACCCTGATCAAGAAGTTAAAGTATAAGACTAAATGGTCATTTTTCTCTCTCCTCCCCTATCGCAACACTTTCTTCTTCTACCAACCGTTCCTCTTGCATTCTCTCTCTACCTCTCTCTACTCACCCTCTCTCTTTCTTTCTCTCTACCCGCTCTCTTAGCTTTGTCTCTCTACCCACCATCCTTCTCCTTTTCCCTTGTTGGGAGGCCGAGCAGCCCTTGAAGAGGGTCGAGAATGTGAAGAGCCCACACCAACTGCTGGTACGCGATTGCACCTATCTAGCACCTGCACCAACTGTTGCTCCCCCATTGCACCCATCTAGCACCCGCACCAACTGTTGCTCTGCCATTTCTACTGCGTATGCACCGTTGGTAGTAGTGATGGAGGTGGAAGAGAGAGGATATATAGGAGAATGGGGTATCCATTATTGGGGCGGGAAGGGGCAGTTGAAATGCTAAAATTGTTGCCGTTTTGGGCGGGGTTTGTCTCATGCCACTGAGAGCAGTTGTTTAAAAAGCGGATCGGTGACCCGGATCGGGTATCTCAAAAACTCATCCGGATCAGCGAATCGGCGAATCGACGTTTCGAATCTGGAATCGACTGAATCGGTTGGATTAAACTTTAAAAAAAATCCAAAAAAACTATGAAAATTTATTATAAATATTGTTTTTTAGGAATTCAATGAAAAATAAGGGTACTCCATTAAGAATTTTCATTTCTTTGCATGAATATGTCCCTGCATGAACTACTATTTACCATTTAATTTACAACACACAAAAGGATAAACATATAATTATCATGGATTAAGTATATCATCATACATGAACTACAATAAAGCATACAATTCGTAACATACGATCTAAAAATAAAATGACAGACGACGTCATTCTTCATCTTGGTCACGTTGGTGCCATTAATTGAATTCGCGTGACAATTCATTGACTCGTTCTAAAAACGAATCATCCAAATTAATGGGCACTTGACTATACCCAAATCCCTAAGTGTTAGTGTTTTGTGGTCCTAATCCAAAATCTCCTAAGCTTGTCCATCCTTCACGCTCACCTACACTATCGTGCTCATCCCTACCCTCTTGTTGTTGGGACTCAATATGTGAATAATTTGGATGGGATTGGGTGGCCTCAGAATCATCATCTCTCTCATTTTCCCTTAAACTCCCTTCCCACTCTCCCTCATTAGGTGCCATATCACCAACATCTCCGACGAATTGTGGATATGTTGGCGGGCTGCTTCCTCTTTCATGTTGTTCATCACCTTCTTCAATATCAACTTCACCGATAGCCTCAAGGAACGCTCTCTTGCGCAACACTGGCTCTTTTTCTTCTATTACCCATTGTTTTGTTGTGTCTGTGACAAATATTGTGTCCAAGTCTATCGGCCCATAGTCTTCAAGCTTCCATCTTATTTGTCGCTCTTAGAGGTTTAAGTTGTAATGAATATAGACTAGTTTATGAAGCTTCTCTGAAGCAAGTCGATTCCTCCTAATAGTGTGCAACCATTGGAACGTACTCCAGTTTCACTCACAGCCAGTAGCAGAACATGTCTGCGAGAGCACCTTGATTGTTATCCTCTTTAGGTGAGGTGCATCACTACTATATATCTCCCACCATTCAGTTGGATTAAAATGTAAAAAGCATTGTACGGGCAAGAACAATTCATAAGATTAAATATATGAATGAAGAAAATATTAGTTAGGGAATAACCTGGATTCATCTTAGTTCGAAAATTATTAGCAAGTCTAGTTCCCAAGGATCCTATAGCATCCTTATATATAGCAAGCTAAAACAAAATATTTCGTTTTAGTGCATTATTCCTCACAAATATAACAACTCAATCAAGTTCTTACCCAAATATTAAATAATACCTCTTGTATTGCTGCTACCTGGTTTCAATGACTTTTCTCCAACCTGGCAATAATGTATCTGATTCCTTCCATAATCTTGTGAGGATGTTCAGGTGTCAAATAGAAAAATTTTGGGTCGAAGTAGTAACCTAGAAAATATATAGATAGAGAAATGTCATTTAAAATTTCATAAAAAAAAATTTAGAATGAAACATTCTAATGATGTAAATATATATTTACCTGCATAATGAATTGGACATCCAAATTTAGTGTTCCAGCTTCTTTTTATAATCTTGATCACTTTACTAGCAAAACTACACTTCTCCCCAATAGCTGATTTGGCCCTCTCGATACCTTCATAAACGATGCCCATGGTAGCTTTCTTACCAGCATCCACCATTCTTAACATCATGACCAAAGGGGCAGTGGCCTCTACGATACTTGAACATCGAGACCAGAACCTCATATTTTAGACTATACCGTCCACTTTTAGCCCGGTACTGGACTTCGAGAGGTGGTCATTTTATCACTCTTCACTGGTAAGCAAATCTCTTTATTGCACCTTCAGATTCCTGAATGGAGTCCACAACCAAGTAATCTGTCGCAAAGCGGGTTATGGCAGGCCTGATTATCTCTTTTTTTTTAGACTGTTCTCTTAACAAAAATAAAATTGTAGAATGATTATATATAAATCTTGACACTAACGTCGCTTCCTGTAGAGTTTCCTTCACAATTTTGATCTCACCGATCTCCTCTAACATAAGATCCATGCTGTGTGCAGTACACAATGTCCATATTAGATGCTTCATCATATTCATCAAGTTGTTACCCGCAAAAACACATGCACGCGCATTGTCTGTAATAAACTGGACTACATACTTATCTTCCACCTCCTCCACTATCTGATCATATAGTCGTACATAGAAGTTTGCATTCTTCCTCGTCCCTGATACGTCTTTGCTAGACAAAAAAATTGTACCTTTTAGAGAATAGGCCAAGAAGTTTAAAAACCCCTTTTTGCTAACTTTATTCAACCAACCATCACTCATGAGAGTAATGCCTGTTCTTGGCCATCTCTGTTTATATTCTTCAATCCACTTTTTAACTTCATCCACCTCTTCATCCAATATTGGCCCACTGAGCTCATATGCCGTAGAGGGTTTTACCCCCGGCCCGGCTCTCTGGATTGCGTTGACCATAGGTGGAAAATATGGGCTATTGGCTGCATCAAAGGGGATACCTTTATCGTAGAACCATTTACCAACATATATGCCCAACATGTTTCTCATACCTTTCACCATGCCTTTGAGGGTCATCTATATTGACTTAGGCTTTGAGAGAAATGGGTCTATACAACCATGACCTGCAATACTAGCACTCCTAGATAAGCTAAAAACAATTTCTTTAATGTCTGATTCCTTTTGATACATATTGTCACCAACCCCTCCATACATATTTGAGCTGGGCCTGCCATACATGCTTGAGCTGGGCCCGCCATGTATGTCTAAGTTAGGCCATGTATGTCTAAGTTAGGCCCACCATGCATGCCCATGTCATAACCTCCAGACATTCTAAACCCACGTTTCCTCTGGTATGTTTCCTGTAAACTCATTCTTGTGGCCAACTCCAAGTCCTTATTATATTGCTCTTCTGGATCACTCCCGCTTGATGGCGTATATAAACTAGCTATTTCCTCATACATCCTCTACTTTGCAATTTTTTTTACCTTTGGTAGCCTTGAGAAATGTCGTCATCTACTTTCTTACATTATTAGGGACACTATTGCATGCAGAAACATCTCCCTTAACCCACCTGCTAAGTGTTGCTTGAACCTATGTACCCCACTACTTATCACTCTTTGGGCAGTAATTATAAATAATTTTGTCTTTTTTGTTGGGATCAAGTCTGACCCCATGTTGCCATGCAGGGTCTTTCGCAGATCTTGTCATGGTTCAACTGTTTTAATATGTAAAAGGTTAAAAATTAACCTGACAGTTCAACATGAAAAATAATCACCAGGTGTAGTGATAATATGTTGGGATAGCTCATGAAGTTATATTTGTTGTTAATGCAAAATATTTCTATTGACAAAAATATTTTAGTTCCTACTGGGAAAAATAATTTATTTATGCAACATTATATATAAAAATAGCCTATGTCAGCCACTACATGTAAAACAAAAAATTTACATTGATATAGTATCAATAAAAAATATATTTACAATGGTATAGTAATTCACAATGCCAATACATATGGGCATGTCACAAATCTTCATTTCGACAAACATAAATTAGTTCCTACTGAGAAAAAAAAATATTTATGCAACATTATAGATAAAAAAAAGTCTGTATAAGTCACACATAGAATCAAGAAAAAAATTACAATAATATAGTCATCCATAATGCTACTACACGTATATTTGACACAAAAAACATTTACAATGATATAGTCATTCACAATGCCACAAATAAAATTTACAATGATATAGTGAGCACAATCCCAACTCAATTAAAATGATCACAAATAGTCGTACATCTCAATTACAAATATGCAAGATAATATAATAAAAAATTCAAGCTCCAAACATGGCTACAACTCAATAATCAAGAACATATATTTTTTACATTAAAGATTTAATAATAAAATTGAAAAATGCAAGATAATATAATTATTATACATGCCACGATTTTTTTACAATGATATTCACTTTAATTCTTCACGATAATAAAGTTTAACAACATGTATTTTTTACATTAAAAATACATTTTTAATGCAAAACTGCATTAAAAATATAATGCAGTTTAACAACATGTATTTGTTAATGTATTTTTTTGCATTAATAACAAATTAAAAAATATTGTTTTGCATTAAAAATATGATAACATGTATTTGTTTGCATAAATAATCTATCAACATGCAATTTTTTCAACTAAAAATTAACAATAAAAATTTAAAAATATTGTTTAATTCCTCATGATAATAAAAAAGTGGTCACAATTTTTCGAAAAATCACGATTTTTCACAAAAATTGATCATGAATTAAAAAAAAAAAAAAAAACGCAGTTCTTCACAGACCCACCTAACATCAGTCATTCCAACTCAAAAATCCACCTCAAATCGAATAAATTACATGAAATTGAATACATGTTTTGATAAACAACATTATAAGGAATTAAAGCCCTATATTATTAACACATTATTATCAAAATATTAAATAAAATCTATTGAATTGAGGGAAAAACAAAAAAACGCAGTTCTTTACAAAGATCAATCTCAAAAATCAAGCTCGAATTGAATAAATCAGATCGAATTGAATACATGTGATGATAAACAACACTATAACGAATCAAAACCCATAAATTTAACATATTATTTACAAAATATTGAGTGAAATTGATAGAATGGTGGAAAAAAAATAAAAAACGCAGTCAATTTTTTCTTTACAAACATCAGTCTTTTTTCTCAAAAATCAAACTCAAATTGAATAAATAAAATCAAATTGAATACATGTGATGATAAACAACACTATAATGAATCAAAAGCCTATAAATTTAATATATTATTTACAAAATATTGAGGGAATTTGATAAAATGACGGAAAAAAAAAGAAAAAGAAAACGCAGTTCTTACCTGTTTTTCGTGCACCTATGGCTTCAAATTCAAATTTGATATGTATTCGTCTAAAATACTCACAAATTATGAACAAAAACTTCTAAACAACACTCTTACGTTCAATAAACCTCATATTTTACAAAAAAAGATGCCCTCTTTTGCTTGAAATCCAAGCAATGGCGGAACCCTAAAACCTTTTTAGGGTTCTTCACAGATCCAAAATTATTTGATCAAAATCAGTGATTTTTACTACCTTTTATTGACTGAAATGGCTGAAAAATTTAAAATAAAACCTGCAAAATTCGATTATAAAGCTGAAAAATGATAAGAAAATGACAAAAAACCATGAAAATCATTAAGAACACTGTGCAGCTCGTGTTCTTGGACGAGTCGCAACAGTGACTGGGTGATTCACTATTGGGAATCGCCTAATTCTCTCTAGACACGGGCGATTCTCGGTATTGTAGTGAAACAAGCACAGGGTATGTCGATTCCCGAGTCGAACCGGGCGACTCGCCGAGTTTTCAAACCTTGGTTGAGACAATGGATTTTTTTTTCTTGAGAGGGTGAGTGGAGAGAGAAGGAGAAAGAGAGAGGGTAGGTAGAGAGCGAAAGAAGAGAAAAAATGAGAGAGATAGCATGTAGAGAGAGAAAGAGACAAGAGGTGGAGAGTGAGAGGTAGAGAAAAAGTGAGAGAGACAAAGAGAAAGTGTCATAATAAAGAATGGAAAAGAAGAAGAATTAAAAAAGAGAAAAAAAGGTATTTTTATCAAAAAAAATTCATTGACTATTGAATTAGAGGTAAATACCAAAAAAATAATAATAATAATATTGGATTTAGGGTGTGAAATAAAAAAGTCCCGGGTAATATGTCTAAAAAGTTCATTTTAGAGTGTAAAAATGCTTTCACATTAATATTTTCATGCCTACGGAACACGTCTTTATTTACATTTCACATAAGGGACTCGCTCAGTGTCACCATCTATTACGCATCGCAGGTCATTGACTCGGCACGAGTCAATTTCAAACCGTGGTACCTTCCCAACCTCATAACAGTCCATTGGGTTAGTGCCAGGAGAGTCCACTAGAGCAGAGCCATCAACAACTCTCAAACCTTCGACCCCAAAAAACCCAAAATTCCTCATCAATGACTGACCCAACTTCACAGCCAGCATGGTAGTGATAGCAGGTCCTCACATTCATCTTGCAAAACTCACCCATTTCCTTACTATCAGAGACATTAAATTTGAACCAACTCTCAACATCACTTTCTGTCACTCTCTCTCTAAAGCTCCCAGTCCTGTAAATCCTATCAATGAGCTGACCTGCCTTGATGCACCCTTCCAAATCTCTCTCTTCTTTGAGATAATTGAATTTTACAGATGGGTTCTGTCTCGGGTCCCTGGATTTCAGAGAGAGCAGGCCTCTTGACAAAGGCTCAGCAACTTTGCCTACTATGACACTGAGTATTTCTTCACCAGTGGGTGTGGTGGGTAAGATTAAGGCTTGGATTATGGTTTGATAATTATGGGTTATGCCGACTACTTGTGGGGGCTCTGGTTTTAGAGAATTCGGAGAAGGAAGGCGAATAGAGATGCAGGGATTGCCTTGGAAACCTTGGCCGACCGGTAATAAAGCTATAATGGGTGATATGTTGAAGGCTTGGAGGTGATTTAGAGGCCTATTCCACTTAATAAAAGTATTTGGGGACTTCCTAGAGCTCCTGCTGATAAGATTACTTCTCCTGTGAATTCTGAGAACATGGTCTCTTTCAAGATTGCTTCATAGGATCGGTCTATTAGGCCCTCACTTTTGATCAGTTTTACACCACAGGCCCTCGGCTTTCTCCCGTTACCTGTAACATTTTGAGCAATTGGTTTGTATGAAATTCGCAATTTTGTTTTAGGAGTGTGAATTGCAAAATTTTGGCCGCAAAAGAGACTTTTCGCCCGAATCTGTCAGACTCTCCTCAAGCTCAGGATCCCAGCAGGTCACAAGTCCCAACGCAAGTCCATGTTTCTCAACAGCAATATATAGGAATTTGTCTATGAATATAAATTGAATAAGTAGGAAGCATAGTTTGGGAATTACCTTGATCTTGAAATATGACTCTTTCTACTGTAAAATTCAGCAAAACAGTGATCTTTCTGGGATCCCCTGCCCCTAAAAGATCTGCAGCACCATGCCTTATATCATTGTCATCGAAAATTGAAGCTCCAATCTTGGTTCCCTGCAAATGCTCGAAATTGAAGGAATTATAAGGGAGCACCCCGCTTTGACATGGCCTTCTTTAAGAGCAGCCTGCCATGGTGTCAACAAGCTCGTTTGGAGAACCAGCTGCGATTCGACCCATTCATAGGATTCTCTCACTAACTCTTCATCCCACCCAACTCTTTCGATATAATCCTTGCTAGTTCTACTGTAAAAACCTCTGTTAATGGCGGTGCTCCCACCCAAGACCCTCCCTCTAAGATTGGGGACACCATCCTCAGTATCGAAGCTTTGCACGATAGATGTGTAGTCATCTGCCTTAGTGAGAGATAACCCATAATTCTTTTTCAATTCAATGAGAGGATCGCCATAAGGCCATTCACCCCTCTCAACTAGGAGAACAGAGTATTTATCAGAGAGGGTGGCCACGAGAGCTCAACCGGCCGCACCACCACCGACCACTATGTAACCAAAGGATCTTCCATTGATGTCTTCTATGTTCGTTGTCACGAATAACCGATTATAGTCTTAAAGAATAAAGGAAAAATAAAAAAAAAAAGTGAAAATGAAGCCCAAACATTTAGTGGGTGCCTGAAAAAGCTAGTAAACCAAATTCTACTCCATGTTGGATAAATACTAGGATTCATGACCTTCAGAAGAAAAAATGCAAACCTTTGACATAGAGAATTATTGAGCAAAGTTAAAAGAAAAAAAAAAAAAAAAAATTACATGTGGAAAGCTTACTAACCGTTGCCATGAGAAGTTGAATAAGACCCAGTAACAGAAGCTAGAGGAAACAAAGCCATGGAGAAGAGCTTGAAGTTCCAAATTACTCTGAGATAGGCCATGTGGGTAAGTCCTTTCAATGGTTTTATTCTTTTTTATATGCTTTTTTTTATTCATTGTCGGTATGTAAGGTGGGCTTTCCAAATCATGGGTCCTGACCTTTTTGATGTAGTTTATTTTTTTAGACATTGTGTGCAATAATTCAATCAGGGATTAGGTCTATTTCATTAGTATCAAGTACTAGTAAAGACTAAAGATGAGCGTGTATATTATGCTCCAGCTGGGGAATAGTGCACACTTACATCGTTGGGCAGAAGACTTACTTTGGGAAGATCTTTTTTACCCAAAATTTTGGGAACACCTAAAAATTACTAGATGATTTTGTTTAGAAGAAAATATCTGAATTTTAAGTTTTCTAATACTTAGATCTGATTCTTCAAAATTGTTTCTATTCAAACTTGAGGCATTATTTCATTCATGCCCATGAAAAATGCGATTTGGAATTTTCTTTATTGAGTTTGGCATATCGGATGAGAAGGTTACATCCCCAAATTTTGAGGTCCAAAAGTAATACTAGGTGAGGTTTTTCCTGAGGAAGTAAATGGACAGTATGCTCCCTCGGGATCAAGAAATCCTTTGTTAAGTTCGAATGTAAGTTTGATTATAGTTGAGCGCAAATAGCATATTCCCTTTGAATTATAGATCTTTATAGAAATATTTGTCCAAAATTTTGTAATGTACTTTAGAATAACGAAATAAATATTTTTAGAAAATAATAGATACACCCCTTGACCCAAATTTCTAGGCATGACACACCACCACTTTATAAACTACGGCCTTAATCCAAAAATAGTTTATTTTTACAATCACCCCTAAGTGGAAAAGTGGCGCCTTTTAGGATGAAAATACCCCTCTTACAATACATGTTTTTCTCAACCACTCTCGGTCTTTTTTAAATGATGTCGGACCAACATCGTTCTAAGTTATGTGTCGGTCCAACATAGAATGTATTGGATAGGCTTCATGTGCCGGTCCAACACACATAAGTACCAGACTGACACATAATTCAAAATAAAACATGTCCACCATAATATTCTACCAGACAAGCACTTTGTTTAAAATAAAGTCGGTAATTGTGTCGGACTGGTTTGGTTTTTGTCTTGAGAAAAAATGTATTGTTTTGAGGTATTTCATTTTAAAAAAAACTACTATTTTACTCAGAGAGTGGCTACAAAAATAAACAATTTAAAATAAAGGTGTATAAAAAGTACTCCAAGTGGGAGTGCCTAGAAAGTAGGGTCGTGAGGATATCAATAATTTCATAGACTTTCTATATCTAATCTTAGGTAGTTATCGTTTGTAGTCAATATACAGAGTTTTATTTTTTTTAGTTTTTTATTTTTTGAAATTGGTTGTCTGATAAAGGTTACATCTCCCAAAATTTCGGGGTCTCCAAACACTACTAGAAGGGCTTTACCCAGTAGAGTGAAAGTAATAATATCCTTTCCAAGGAGCTGGAGCACCTTTTGTCCAACAAGGTCTCCACGCCAAAGTTAACCCTAAGGCTGGAAACTGTCCGAGCCAGCCCCCTAATCCTCATAGGGTTGACTCAGACTTGGTTCGGCTCATATCAAGCAATACAGGCTACAGGTGGCCCTGGCCCTGGCTCTATCAGGGCTGAGATAAATAGAAAAAATGAATAATTAAAAGAAAATGTAAAGAAAAAAAAAAGACTTCGGACAAGACCAAACTGCGCTAGCCCTATCATGGCCTGGCCTGCCCCTCCCCTCAAACAAAGGTGGCTCAGCCGTAGCCCAGCCCACGACACATTTTGTAGCCCAAGCTTAATTTTTCTGGATCTGGCCGACATGCCTATTGCCAACCCTAGTTAACCCAAGACTCAAATTGCGCCCATAAAACCGAAAGGTTTGTTTGATCAGCACAGATGAAAGAATCTAACCTTAAGGTTTAAGTGCATCCAGGACAGCAACTTTTACATTGCGGCCATTTTGTAAAATCTATCTCGGGGGACCATCTTGAAAATGGATTTTGAATCCACATTTTAGAGATCCATAGACTAGACCAATGGTTTAAAAAAAAGATTGGTGCCCGGATCAGGCACCTAAAAAACTCATCTGGATCAGTGAATCGGCGTCTCAAATCAGGAATCGGTCGAATCGATTGGATTCGGCCTTAAACAAATTCCAAACAAATTATTAAAAAATATTATAAATGTTTTTTTTTTAGGAATCAAATAAGAAATTGGGGTATTACATTAAGAACTTTCATTTTTTTCAATCAATATGTGAATATTGAGATGTTCTGTCCCTGTAGGAATAAATTTAAAATTTGTCTTATAATATCATCTAATTTTTTAAAACAATTATTTACAGCTATAATAAAAATAATACATTATATAATTTATAATGTAAATAAATAATTTGAGATGGACGTGGGGAATATCTGTTTCAATTTGGTGCACATGGGCAATATCGGTTTCAATTTTAATTTTATAAGTTGTTTTGACATTAACTTTGAGGTGGATCCATTGTAGAAACGAAAAGCAATCCACGAAAACAAGAAAGAAAAAATAAACACAAAAGAAAGAGACAACCAACCACAATGTAAAGATATATGTGGTTCAGCAACGTGCCTACGTCCATGGGAGATGAGAGCTTATTTACTGGCAATAGAGAATAGATTTACAATAGCTCTCTTCTTTATGCTTCTATGTTCTCTCTGATTGCCAAGAGATATGCGTTTTTCCCTTAACCCTAAAAAAACCACATCGCAACAATATATATCGAGTCCTAGATAGATGGTACAAATTACCGAAATCCCCTTGTACAAATATATATCGAATCCCAGATATATCAAACCCCATTAACAGATTAACGGCCCTCCGTAGTCGTCCTTTTGACTCTACATTAAGAGATCTATTTCCTCATAATACAAGACATCAATCCTCAACATCCACTTCTCAAAAGAGAAAATATTTTTAAAAAAAATGCTTTTATAAGTATTGGATATTTTATTTTGTTAAAATATTTCTTTTCTATTTTTTGTTATGTATGTCCCTAAAAGGATAAGATATATAAAGAAAAATAAAAACTATATAGTGTTAGTGCTAGACATTGTGTTAGAAACAACCTCAGTTACCCATTCAAATCAAATGCAGTAAAGAATCACAATCACACATCTTTTATCCATGGGTGACGTCATGTAAAGTTTTCTCAAATAGAGCTAGTTGTGGGCTAGGCTTGGCGCGGGCGAGTCATAGCCCAAACTCTCCAAGATAGCCCGGTCAAATCTAGGCCGTACATGCCTATAGAATCAAAGAAAAAGAAAAAGCCAAAAAAAAAAATGAAAACACAAGGCCTGGCTCGTTCATGCCAGCCCCATCACAGTTAGGCCCAACCCAGCTCTCTGGCCACATTTTGTAGTCTCCACCCTAGTTTTTCGCTAAGCCGATTAGGCGGATCCGGGCCGTCCGGTTACTTTGCCGACCATATCCCAATAAAATCATCCATCAATGATACTCCAAGACTTGTCACTAGGTCATTCATGTAAGTATTATCAGCGTACGAGCCAGACCCTAACTCCCACTAGACAATTTTCTACTGGTTTTTCTCTTAGGTGAAAAGGACGATTAGGTGCCGGCTAGAACAGCTAAGACATTAAAAAGAGCGTCTCTCTTTTAGCAACCACTTTGAGCTTCTTAGGTATTAATTAGATGAAACCAAGGACTAATTACTATCATTGACTTCTTTCCTAATTACGTGAGAGATTGCTAAGCTTGCCACCATTATTTTTAAGGTGTAAGTAGGGTAATGTTAGTAAGAATGAAAATCACAATGTTGTGATTAGAGTGTGGGGGTACCACCAACACGGTTCTAGCCCCTTTCTACAGAGAATTGTAGATCAAAGAGTGGAAGGGGTGTTTCCGTCGTTGAGAAGAGTAAATGAACCTTAATTTGTTCTTAAGTTTCAAGTGCTGTCATTTTTTAAGAAGAGAGCAGAATGGGAAAACGGGTGATGACATTCATAATTTTGAGTTTTAAAGCAATTGCGTCACATTTTAGGGATTTTGCCTTTTGTACATAGTTTGTGCGCATATTTATTTATTCATATTTTTTAAATATGTTTTTTCAATGCCTCAATGGTAGTTTCATGCTTTTTTTTTGTTTTTTTTAACTTCCTAATGCATTCTTTTCTAGTTCTTTTTTGGAATTAAAAACAAAAAAAAAGAGAAAGAGATTAGTTATCCACGTTAATCACAAAGTGGACTACTTTTGTGTTTCAATTATTAGTCCAAAATGAATGTATGTGGAATCGGATCAAGGATTTCAAATTTTGGGATTCGAAAAGATCTTTTAAAATGGAGCTTTTTAACTGAGGGAGTAAATAAATAATTTGCTACCACGAAAGATAGTTTATCATCTCTATAAAGTTAGGGTGAGGTTTGTATCATGGGCTTGGGCCATATGCCCTCAAAACCAGAACGCTCACAAAGCCCATCAACATTTGACAACGTGTTGAGACAAGTCCACAAGACACGTTTTTTCCACTTCACTTGGTTTCTTATGGCTCGTTTGGTACACTGTAAAAATATTTTGGTGAAAGTATTTTCGTATGGCAGAACTCCTCCATATCATTAGATGTGAGAGTTTTTTACACCTATTAGTTCCAACACTGTTTTTCACACCAATCAGCCCCCACACCTGATCATAGGGGGTTTCTATGTAATCGAAGGATCTTCCATCGATGTCTTCTATGTTCGTGGTCACAAATAACTGATTATAAAATAAAGCTCAAACATTTAGTGGGGCTATAGAATGAAAAATGAAGAAATGAAGTGAAGAAAGAAAGCCCAATATGCTTATTTAAGTGCCTTAACAAGCTAGTGAGCCAAATACTACTCCATGCTGGATAAATACTAGGATTCATGACCACTAGAAGAAAAAATGCAAGCCTTTGACATAGAGCATTATTGAGCAAAGTTAAAAGGAGAGAAAATAAAGAAAAAAAAATACATGTACCAAGCTTACTAACCCTTGCCATGAGAAGTTGAATAAGACCCAGTAACAAAAGCTAGAAGAAACAATAAGGTGGCTGAAACAAGGCTATGGAGAAGAGTTTGAAGTTCCATTATTTGCAAAAAGGAGATCCTGAGATAGGCCTCCATGTGGGTGAGTCCTTTCAATGGGTTTATTCTATTTTCTATGCTATGTTTAGAAATGGGTGGACCATGAGCGATAATTCAATCACGGACAATTTTAAAGAAAGCTCTTTTTCATTAGTATAAAGTACTAGTAAGGATTAAAGATGAATGTATATATTATGCTCCAGCTGGAGCATTTTGTACCCTTGCATTGTCGGGTAGAAGACTTACTTGGGAAGATCTTTTTACCCAAAATTTTGGGAACCACCAAAAAATTACTATATAATTATGTTTAGAAGAAAAAAGTCTGAATTTTAAGTTTTCTAATACATAGAGATCTTATGCTTCAAAAATTGAACAGTTTCTATTCCAACTTGACGCATTATTTCATTCATGCCCATGGAAAATGTGATTTCCAATTTTCTTAATTGAATTTGGGACACGGGATGAGAAGGTTACATTCGCAAAATTTGGGGTCCAAAAATACCACTAGGTGGGGTTTTATCCAAGGAAGTAAATGGACAGTATGCTCCCTTGAGAGCATGAATCGTTTTGCAAGTTTGAATGTAACTTTGATTGCATATGGCATATTCCTGGGAGATAGATCTTCATAGATATATTTTTTGTCTAAAATTTTGGAATCTACTTTAAAATAGCTGGATAAATATTTTTAGGAAAGTTAAAAATCACAAATAACAAATATACCCCTTCACCAAAATTTCTAGGCATACCACCCACCACTTTGTAGACCACACCTTTAACTCCAAAATAGTTTTTTTTGTATCCACCGATGAAAATTTCCCCTTAAAACACACGTTTTTCTCAACTGCTCTCGGTCTTTTTAAAAATGAAGCCGGACTTGTATCATTCCAAACTATGTGCTAGTTCAGCACAGAATGTGCTAGATGGGCTTCATTTTAAACAATGTTTCAATCCAACACAAATAAGTACCGGACCAACACATAAATTAAAACGAAACCTATCCAGCACAATATTCTCTCATACTGCACATTATATAAAATAAAGCCGGTCCAGCATCATTTAGAAAAGACCAAGAGCAAAAGAGCAATTGAGAAAAACATGTCTTGTAATAGGGGTATTTTCATCTTAAAAGACATCACATTTCACCTTAAGGGGGTGGTTGCAAAAATAACCTATTTTGGGGTTGAGGGTGTGGCTAGCAAAGTACCAAGGGGTGGCAATACCTAGAAAGTAAGGTCAGGGGGTTATCTATAATTTCATTGGAATGTATATATCTAATGTTAGGTAGTTATTCTTTTTAAGCAATATATAGAGTTTTTTTTTTTTTTCTTAGAAGTTGGTTGCCGAATGGAGGTTACATCCCCCAATATTTTGGGGTCTCCAAACACTCCTACAAAGGCTTTACTCGGTAGAGTAAATGTATAACATCCTTCCTTAGGAGCATATAATATTTTGGGCACCATCACCATCTTTTGTCCAACAAGGTCTCTATGCCAAAGTTAACCCTAAGGCTGGCAAGGGGTCGGTCTAGCCCTAGCCCTAATCCTCAAGGGCCGACCTAGACCTGGCCGGGCCCCACTGGGCGATAGAGGCTAGGCCTAGCCCTAGCCCCATCAAGGCCCGGTTAAATGCAAAAAATGAAAAAGCAAAAGAAAATATAAAGAATAAAAGAGTCGTCATGCATAGCCAAGCTGCACTGGCCCTGTCATGGTCTGGCCTAGCCCTCCCCTCTGAGCGAAGGAAACTTGGCTTTGGCCTAACCCGGGCCACATTTTGTAGCCCAGGCCTTAATTTTTCTTGGCTAGGCCACCAGGCCTATTGCCAACCCTAGTTAACCGCAAGACTCAGATTTGGCTCCCATGAGAGCAAAAGGTTCATTTGATCAACACCGAGCAGAGGAAAGAAACTAAGTTCTCAACAGGGAAAGATATTTATAAAAAAAAAAAATGCAAATAACTTTTACGCATAATTGGACATTTTATTTTGTGATTTTTTTATTTTAATTTTTATATGTAGGCCCCTACAAGGATTAGCACTTAAAGAATATTTATAAAGAAAAATTAAAATTAAAAGAAAAATAGTATGAGACTCATCATCATGTTATAAGCTATCACAGTTGTCCATTCAAATCAGATGCAACAAAAAATCACAATGGCACATCTTTTATATATGTGTAGCATCATGTAAAGTTTTCTCAATTAGGGCCAGTTGTGGGCCAGGCTACGTGCGGGCCAGCCATTGCCCTAGACTCTCTAAGATAGCCCGGTGCAATGGCCCACACCTCATAGATTCAAAGTAAAAGGAAAACGAAAACAAGAAAATAATGGAAACACAAGGCCTGGCTAGTTCATGCCAGCCCCATCATAGTTAGGCCCATCCTTGCCCGGCCCTCTCTCAGGCCACATTATAGTCTACACCCCAGTTATTCAAGGCTAAGCTGATTACGTGGGCCCGCACCCGGGCAGCCCGCCCAGCTAATTGCCAGCCATATCCCAATACAACCATCCATCAATGATATTCCAATACTTGTCACTTGGGCCTTCACTAATTGGCTTATGTTAGTTTTATGAGAGCATGAGCCAGACCCTAACTCCCACTAGGCAATGTTTTACTGGATTTTTCTTTTGGGTGAAAAGGACGAATAGGTGCCTTCTAGAACAGCCAAGACCCTAAAAAGGGGGTCTCTTTTTTAGTAACCGTTTCAAGCTTATTTGGCATTAAGTAAATACAACCAAGGCCTAATTACTATCATTTACTGCTTTCCTAATTATGTGAGAAATTGCTAAGTTTGCCACCATTTTCTGAATTTCCACCCCTCAACAAGAGTTAGCTGTTTAGAGAGAGGGAAGCGTTCTGAGCCTAAAATCCTTAGCTTACGCCTCTTCCCTCGAAAAGAAGCGAATTTGACATTGGATTAAAGAGTAGAAGGGGTGTTTTAGTCGTTAGCCATGTATCTAACTAAATGATCCTTAATTTGTTCTTAATTTTCAAGTGCGGTATTTTTTAAGAAGAGAGCAGAATGGGAAAAAGTGTGATGATATTCATAATTCTAAATTTTAAACCAACTTTTTTTTTTTTTGGGCAAATAATTTTAAAGCAACTGCCTTGCATTTTAGCCACCTGCCTGGAAATTTGTATTTTTGAAGCACTAGGATGAAAGTTAAGAGAAAATTATAATAATTGAACCCAAAACTGTGGTATTTAATCCGATTAAATAATAGTATAAGGTCCAACAAGAGGGAAAAGTTGCAGTAAGTGGATTAATACCCCAAGGGGGTGTCCAGTGTCCATTCCCTGCAACACATGGTCAAGATTATTTCTACCTAAGTAAATGTCTAAGTGGACACCGCTTACTACTATTTATTATAATTATTATTATTATGATTATTATTATGATTATGATTATTATTATGATTATTATTATCATTATTATTATTAATGGTGGTGGTGGTGTTGTTGTGTTATAGTTTATAAGTTAAACAAAAAGCAATGCACTTTAAACCTAAACACCATTCACAATCTAGAAAGTGATAAAATAGTTCAGGACATTAAATTTTTCAAAAATGTGTGTAATTAAATTAGTCATTCCTAATCGAAACAGTATATAGAAGAGATGAGTTTTTTGTTTTTTTACTGCAACATTTTATCTTTTGAATATCAAATAAGGTGTTTTAAATTTGTCACGAAAGAGTTACAGGTTAGAAATATCGGACTGTCTCTCAAATTTTCAGGCACCTGCACATCAAATACAGGTTTTGCATGACCTCTCAACATTTTTCACTTCTCAAAAGGTTTCACAAACTGAACTATCATTCCAAATTTAGGTAACGGTCGTGCCGGTGACACATTCTCAATCTCACATTCTCTACTTTTTCAGGAACCCATCGTAAATTACTTACAAAATTGGTAGGATTTACAGTGAATGTCGGCTGATCCTAGGTTCTTTTCTTTCCCAAATCATTTGTTCAGCTTAATCACCTGAAATGCATGATTCCGACATTCGATTCAGTTCTCTTTATGCTTCTCATCTCGCCGTAAAAGGAAAACACGTGCTAACATTCGCTTTCTAAATTACAAAGATTCGAATTTCAGAGAAATATTTGAATAAAAATAAAGGAATTTTTACTGCAAGCATTAACCATTAAAGCTTTATGTGAAATTGCACCTTAACCATCTATCAAACATTAAGAACCTATACAAATTTTGGCTACTAATGAAGTTGCTTCAATTTCTAGTTGACATATATTAGCTTTTCATCACCAATTTTTTCATTATATTAAATAATACACAGATAATTGGTAAAGGTCCAATATTTAGAGTAAGATTTAGAAAGAATAAAAGGCCCCCAAATGCCTAAATTACCTTTTAATAATACTGCTCTATATAGAACTTTTTTGAGTCTAACGGGCAAAAATGGTGTGACCTCCTTGTATTAGGGTAAAGTAGGGTAAAGTAATAATACTAGAGAGAGAGAGAGGAGAGAGAGTATATATCAATGAGTGTGAAACCGCTGGAAAAGGGAATCAACAGAGAAAACAGGCATCTTCCTCCATGTAAACAAGCCTGCCACACAATACAGGCTTTTTTAAGCTCAAGCATTAGTCTTCTCTCTCTAATGTTAATTTCTCTCTCCTCTATTTAGACTCAAATGGAGACGGCATTTAAAATTCGCATGCTTGTTATCCAGTAATAGATACCCCTTAACAGCATAGTATCAGTTCCTTGCACCCACCCTTAAAGATATGCAAGGGCTTTTAATGTCGCATGCACAATACTAATCCAAAAGAAATTATGACGCCAAAATCTCTTTTTTTTTTCTCTGATTTTTAGGCCAATTGTGTCTATATAATGGTAGGTGGTGGGATTTAGTGAAGAGCAATCCTCCTCTTTGTGTGAGTTTGATAGTTTCTAGGGTTTCTATGGCCATCCCCATCAGTCATTGTAAGCCCTCTTTCTTAGGCTTCTCTCTCTCTTAATTTCATTTTCTCCAGTTGTAGTTTCTTTTTGTGCTTTCTATGCCTGCTCTGCCTATCTCTTTCTCTCTCTCAAAGTTTCTATGTGTACTAGGTTTTGCAAAATACTTTCTCTCTTTCTTCTTTTCTTTTATATTTAGGATCTCTCTCTGTTTCAAGTTCTAGTATCTATGTGTACTAGGTTTTGTAACATATTTTTCATTTCATCTTTTCTTTTCTATTTACGACAGTGTGCCTACCTTGTTCTATATTGTTTTTAACTTTTAACGCACATATTAGTTTCTTTTTATTTTCTTCTTTTTTTTTTTCCTTTTTTTTCTTTAGATGTGTTGATGGAAATGGAGGGTGGGATGTTATTTTGAGGCATCGGCCAGCCTAACCACAGATGCTCTGACCCCATTCCAAAAAAAAGAAACTTAGTTCTTGTCTGTGTCCACCAGGTTCCTTGTTCGGGATAACTTTTGGTGTTCGTAGAGGAGCAAAAAATGGTACTTCCCCCCTCAAAAATGGTTTTTGATGTGGGTGATGAACCATGGAATCCTCCAAACCATTCTCTCAAACTTGATTTGCTCCAAAAAAATACTCAAAATCCTTTGGATCATTGTCCATTCAAGTGGGCAGCCCAGATCTGATTAGAGCCGGAGCATTTTTGATACTTGAGATCCTTTTTTTTCTACTCACGATCTTTTACTTTTTTTGTACTCGAGATTACTTCTTTTTTTTTTTTTCTTTCTTTTTTTTTTTTATGAGAAGATTGTTTTCGCAACATAGGATAATGATTTGGATCTTTTTTAGGTTACTCACCCACCTCAAATTCTTAAAGGTGGGAGAGCACCATTTTTTAGTCCTCTTGTAGGAGCACCAAAAGTTTTCCTTCTTATTCGACTTTTTTTTATTTTTACTAGTTTCTACTAATGAGCCTATATATGATGGAGCATGCCATACATTCACTCCTTTGAGCAAAATAGTTTTTTTTTTTTTTTGAATGCTAGAGATCTATCGGATTATAATTAGACGATTATTTTCAAAGAAAAAAATAGATTTTGAGTTCTTGATCATCTAGATATTCCCTTAAATTTTTTTTATTTTTTTTTTGAATGCTAGAGTTCTATTGGATTTTAATTAGATTGATTATTTTCAAAGAAAAAAAATAGATTTTGAGATCTTGATCATTTAGATCTTTCCATCCAAATATTGGACGGTTCCTATACAATCTTGGGATGCCTTTTTTTCTTTGGATTCTAGAGATTACATCTCTAAAATTTGTAATCTAAAAATTATTCCTAGCATAAATTCTGCCTGTGGGAGGAGATGGACAGCAAAGCAAAGGAATGGGAAATCTTTTAACATACTTGATTCTGCAATATACTTTTTTTCTCTTTTTTCAACCCATCTTCAGCTACTTTTTTTTATATCTATTTTGGGTGTGGTTTGTATAAGGCCGAGGCCCTAAAGAATTGAAGTAAGGTGCACCTTCGAATAGTATCAAAAAGATGTTTCACTACTGAAAATCTTTGTAATGGTCTAAAAATTTATTCAGCCGCTGAAATAAAGCCCAAATCCTTTCCTTCTATTCCTCTCTCCTCTCTCATGTTAACATTTGCACTTTCTCTCACTGTTTCCATGAAGGAAAAGCCCTTACTCCACAGTTCTGAGGCTTTGGCAGAAATAGAGTCAGACTAATGGGTAATGACAAAAAGGTAGGAGGGAAAAGAGTAGCACCTACATGGAGGTCATTTGCAGTTCTTCTCTTTAGAAGCATTTGCCTTTACAAAGTACAAGGCATTAATTGATAGTTAATTTATCACCTCTGAACTCATGTTATTGCCACACTGATTCTTTCTCTAAACGTTGTTGATGCAATTCTAAAGAGAAGAAGTGCTTCAACAACTTTTAGAGAAAGAATCAGTGGCAATAACACGAGTTCAGAGGTGATAAATTAAGAATCAATTACTGCCTTGTACCTTGTACAAGACTAAAGTTTTAGTTCTAGGGCTTATGAGATTTCCTAAATGGTTATTTTCAGAGGACGCATAATCAAATGAACGATGTCTCTGGTGAGGGGAGCACTCCTGAACCTGTTGAACCCCAAAATATAGAAGACAATGAGCCCGAAGATGACCTAATTGGGTTTAGACTGACAATTGATCTGAAGAACAGACTGAGATGGACTCCGGAACTCCACCGCCTCTTTCTCCGAACCATTGCTAGGCTTGGTGGGCACACTCGTGAGTCTACATAAACCTCTCTCTAGCTTCTCCGCATGCTTTCGCAGTATTAATAAAGAATTCAAGAGATTTGTTTTGTTTCTTTTTCTCCCAGAGGTCACACCGAGCATATTGGTGGAAGAAATGGGGGTTCCTGGACTTACAACATTTCATGTCCAGAGCCACTTGCAGGTCTCTCTCTCTCTCTCTCTCTCTCTCTCTCTCTCTCTCTCTCTCTCTTCTCTCTCTCTCGCTCTCCCTCTCTCTCTCTCTCAAATGGCCAACCAATCTTGATGTATTGCTGCAGAAACACAGGCAGATAACGGCTCAAGGTGCAGGAGACAGCACTGAAGCAAGGAGGAGCGGTAAGTCCAATTTTATCAACATTTGAATAGTTTTCTCTATCTAAATTGAATGGGAATGGTGTGCATCTCACACCATATATATATATATAGCAGAAGTGGCAACCATGGGGAATAGAAGCAATGAAGTTTCAGCTAGGGCCATGGTGGTTGCCCCTCCAACCATGAGTAGAACCTTGCCTCACCCCAATCTGTAAGAGAACCCTTGTTCCTCTCTCTCTCTCTCTCTGTCTCTCTCTCTCGTTCATCAGAGAAATTTTCTTCTTGAAGGTAATGCATCTATCTTGTTTGGCAGGACAAATGCAGCCCCCCTACCTACAAATGCGTAAGATCTCTCTCTCACATGAAACAAATGATGATCATTCTCAATGTAATTCCTTGATAGTCATTGTTAATGTAATTCCTATCTCGTGTCTCAGGAACTTGCAAGTAGCAGAAGCCACTCACATGCAAATCAAGTCTAAAATCCAGCTCCATGAGCAGCTCGAGGCAAGATCAACAATACTCTCACTCTCTCTCTCTCTTAGGGTTTGTATAAGGTGTCCACCTCATATCCACCTTTAATTTACTGCGGATGTAGAATCGGTGTTCAAAATTTGATAATGATTCAAAAATCTATTTTGGCCACTAATTAAAAAATTTGAAATTTAAAAAATGATGCAAATCGAGTTGATCCATAAATACTTAAAAATCTTGAAAATAGACTGTTCAAATAACTTATTACAAAATGTATTATTTTTAGAATTTGGAATTTTGTTTTTCTTTATATCCATACATCTCATATGTCCATACTTCTCGAGGTTATCAAATTGAGGGTTTTCGAATATCAAAACACTTCTTTTTGGTAGGTTTTTTAAGTGCACCGTACTCGCATAATATAAAATTGACACCTCATATAAACTTTCCCTTCCCCTTCTCTCTCTTAGTGGATTGTCTTGTATTAATTAAAATTATCTCATTCTTTTACATTTTATCAAATTAACGGGAAGCATTTTATGTAATTCTTTATGATTCCAGATTTGCAAATTTCATTCAAATTGGTTGGAAGATTAGGATTTTGCAATTTTTAATATTTCTATACATTAGATTCAGTTGAAAATTTGGATGTGCGTACACACCCAATAATGCAGCGTATAAAATATAAAATAAATATGGCATATACTATGCTCCCGTGGGATACATGTTATCTATGTTAGAGAGGATACATGTATTAATATCTATGTTAGAGGATACATCCCCAAATTTTGAAATTTTTGGAATTGATATCAATGTTATAGAGGATAAATACCCAAAATTTGGGATACTCAAAATGTCCCTATTATAGTTTTTTCCATTTGGCAATAAATAATTATCAAAAATAAAATAACCAAAATGCCCCTAAATATCTAAACAAGTATTTTGGTTATTTATATTGTTTGAATTATTTTTCTTTTTGGAAGACACAAATGTCCTCCATCCAATATGTAGAAAAGAGTAATTACCCTCAATGCCCTCCAATAAAAAGGAAAAGTTATGGGTAATTTTAATTAATATATAGGAAATATGTTGACAAATGATTATATAAATAAAGTAACTTTCACTATGCATCCTACATTTCTTGATCATGTTTTTTATACCCCACTTCTTTCTAGCACATCAATTTTTACAAAGAATAAATTCTGAGTTTGGCATAAAAATTTCAAAAGTAATACTTGCTTACATGCCTGTCACATTTGAAGTATCAAAGCTCAAATGTATATTGTCCTTATATTTGTCCCATGCAGTATTGTTGTCATTTTGGCCAATGAAACTTGCTTAAGTATCCCCATCCTCATCCCCCAATTTGACATTAATTTAGGTTAAGGCATTTGTCATTTGTTAAGCATAGGCATAAACACACATTAGAATCACTATTAAGGCTAGACAAACCATACATGTGGTGGCATAGACACACATTAGAATCACTATTAATGCTAGGCAAGCCATACATGTTGTCCATGCTTTATGTATTCTCTAAACTACCTTTGCCAAAAACAATTTGAATGGAGAATGGGTAATTTAATTGTCTTGGCAAAGGATATCGAAGTTTTTTTTAAAAAAAATTGAAAGACTATACAATAAGACTTTTTATTTTTGATACAAGGAGATAACTATTAATATTTGCCTTTAGATATGAAATTTGGTAAATTGGGCTCATATTTCAAAAGAAAACTTTTGAACTTTGTAATATGTTCCAAGCCATCAGATTTCCCATTTAACAACTAACGATGATTTTGACTTCCTTGCACAAAAAACATATGGTCTTATCCCTTCAATTCTAGAGTTCCAGTTATTCAACACAATAAAACATTATAACAATATCTAGAATCAGCAAACTTTTCATAGATCATGGCTAATCAAGCTTCTAATCAACCTTCGCTCCTTGTTGACTTAGGTGAAGAGGCACCTGCAACTTCGAATTGATGCACAGAAAAGGTACTTGCACCTAGCACTAGAGAGAGCCCAGAAAGCCCTAGCATCAGAACCTTCAAGTACTCAAGGGATGGAAGCAGCACGAGCTGAGCTCTCAGAATTGGCTTCTTCTATATTGACCAACAAGAACATCAACGCCGCTAGCTCCGATCAAACAGGAATGCCTGGCTCCTTAAACCCACACATTGAAAACCAGAGATCAATGACGACCGAAGCTACTCGTAACCTTAATCCTGCAGTCCAGGTCACCAATGCTTCAATGAATAACCTCATTGAGTTTGATAGCAAGATTCAAGGCGTGAAGAATGGACCAAGTGTTGAAAAACCAATGTTTGGAACGAATGGTTATGGCCCTGAGTGGACAGAGTACAAGATTGGTGGAGGGATCTCCGCACTTGTTCGTAATGGTAATGGAGTTCCTTCGTTTGTTCAACCGGGGGTAGAGGTGAAGGAAGCAAGATATGAACCTACAAAAGGAAGCTCAAGCACCATGTCAGATGCTATAATTAAAGAATATGAACCTGAAATTGGAATAAGACCAACTGACATGGAACCACCACCAGTTTTGGAGGAAACAATTTTTGAGGGTATCATGAAATCGGAGGAACCCAATAGAGAAGCGAGAAACCATGAAAATGATGAATTAGAATTGGAAAATGACATCGATGTGAATGGCGGTACTGGCCCTATGATCACCGACACTGACCTAGAGTGATCATGAATGGCATTACATGGCTTCACTGTGATGCAAGAGAAAGCTTTCAAGAAGCATGTAATGCTCAATGAGTCCTTTTCCCAATTCAAGAATAAGAGCTGTAAGCTCATTTTCCAAAGATTATGGTGTTGGGTCCTTAAGTTGCAGAAGAAACCTTAGGTATCAAAGTGTCTTTTCCTCTCTTTTTTTAATGAAGTTTCGTGTTGTGATGTCGTCAAATGTTCATGAAAAGTTGAAGAAGGTGGTGTCCTTCACTTGATGGCATGGCAATGACTTCTACTTGAGAAATCCTTGTTCAAGGTTCCTCCGGTTTGGTGTTCTTGTCGCCATGGAACCAAGTGGAGAAGCTGAGAAAAATTAGCTGTTGTTTCATTGCTCAGGTGACTTCAAATAGGCATTCCATAGATCTTAAAAGGATCAAGTTAGGAAGAGTGGAATACTGTAAACTTTGAACTGAAACTTATCTTGCAAGCAATGATCAGTGAAGTGTTGTTTTGTGGGTTCACACCGGTTTTGATTTTAAAATTTTCTATCAATGTGGGTATGTTCCTCATCTTCCAAAAATAATGCTGGTAATTACTATTACTAATTCGGTTTTCTTTTATTCCTCTCGTTTGTTACTAAGAAGGTTTAAGGCAGTGCATTAATTTGAGGACAAAGGAATGACAACCCAGCCACCTATGGGTGATAACAGTTACCATTTAGGTATCAAATATCAATGAATGAGAATGAATAGATATTAGAGAAATGTGAATATCATTGGGAAAAAAAAAGAAATCTTCAGTACATAACCATTTAATTCCAGTACCAAAACCTAGATGCTGAAAAGCATAATAAAGTGGAAGATCTGCACGACGAAAAAATGACTGGTCCCAAGAGTACAGTATCTAACAGTCATAATATAGAAAAACCCCACCACAAGTACGCATAGAAAGCGTTCCGTTCAACACAAGAAGGAAACCAAGTGTCTTAGATCTTGAGGTCTTTAAACACCTCAAAGTCTTCCTTCCATCAGATACAGAAAAACAGATTTTTTTCCTCATTTGAAAATCTCATCCCACTTCCATTCCATGCTGAAGAGTAACTAGGACCAATTCAGTCATGTTTTCATGTTTTATTTGAACACTTTCGAATTTGTATTATGATCAACGAGGATTATTCTTTTTTTCCAAAATTATGCAAAAGAGGTCTTCTTTCCAACATAGAGAGCAAAACCCTTCAGCTATAAGACATTACCTGACGCCACGCTTCCAATGAACTGCTACTCCATCCATTTCTTACATAAACAAAATCGAGTGTAAAGAATTACACCCACAAAGCAAAGAAGAAGTGCAGTCTCAGAGAGTTGGTGGAAACCATGTCACTCCATTGCAATGACATGAGAGTCCAAAATTCTCTACTGATACATATCTCATGTAGTTCTTTCTTGTGTCAGTATTTATGCCTTGTACAAAATCAAAGGAAAATGAAATTCTCATTTTCTCAAAGGTTCCATTTATGCACACTATCTATTTATTATTAAGTTGCATCCATTCTTGGAGTCAGTAATCGATGGAGGAAAACAAGTTCCTTCTAAACTAGAAAAGGGAAACCAATAGTCAGTAGAAAAAAAAAAAGTTGATTATTCTTAACAAAGCATTCGGCCAAAGGACACATTTACACCTTCCATTTTTGTGAACTTCATTTAATTTTTTTTTTTTTGGCCAAAGCATTCGGATTCGGCTATTCGGGCTCCAAAGTTGAGAAAAGCGAAGAATTTAACCATATTTTCATTGATATGAAGAGATTGTGTAAATATTAGGAATAAATTGTAATATACAACTGATGGTTTGAAATTATTAGGAATCCTTTTGCAAAATTAGAATCATTTTCAAAAGAACATCTAGGCATAAAATTTCAGTACCCAAAGCTTCCCTTTAGCACCAAAGAGTTCCCATACCACAGCCAAAATAAAGAGATCTCAAAACGAAATTTAATGGCATTAGTCACCTTCATGCAAATACTACACCATTTGAGCAGTTGTTAGCCCTCTCTCTCTCTCTCTCTCTCTCTCTCTCTCTCTCTCATAAAACCTGAATGTCAGAAGAATCAAGCCCATTTATACTTGGAATCAACCAAGCATAAAAAGTGATGCGGGCACGGGATGGGCATTATTTGGGTTTTTAATTGGGCATTAATTTATTATGTGGTTTCCATTCTTACCACTAACACCACTCTACTAGTATCTTCAAAAATCTAACTCCTACTCTACTTAAAAAAATGAGTAGGGGCCTATCTTCCCTACTGAATTACCCAAAAAAAATAAAATTGGATGGTTAAAATTAAAAAGAGTGGATGGCTAAGATTTTGTCGGAGCTTTTAGGGTTTTGATCTTGTATAAATGTTTGTTATAAAGAGGTTTTAGGGGAGACATGCTATACCTTTGTTACATAACATTGAGCTAATAAATTTGGAAGTGGATTCCTTGTTACTTTTGCTAGTTTTCTTCCTTCTCTATTTCTTTTTTTTTTTTCCAGATTTTTTTATTTTTATTTTTTTAAGTTTTGAAAATTAAAGTGCTGATTGAGAAGAACGATAGCCTAATTTGCAACGAAAGGGGTAAATGAAAAACCAATAAGGCTGCACCACGTATATTTCGACTAAAATAGTTATTGAAAGTGTAAAGCCCATGCTTGTCTCTCTTATCCATAACCTAATCAACTTCTTAACCTTAATTAAAAAAGAAAGAAGACAATAAAAGAGTCAGTAAAACTGATAGTAGCCTGTCTTCAAACAGCAACAGCAATGCTATCGACAACCCACTGCATTCCGCAAAATCAGAAAAACGGCGAGGATCGATGCAAATAAAAGACTATAATTGAAAATTAAAATATAAATAATTTTTATATTTCGATTAAGCCCATAAAGTATCTTAACGTCAGGACTCATTCAATTTTCCAGTAAGAAAGGTAAATAACAAACACAAGATGGCTTCCTTAAACCATAATATTCACCATCTACAAATTTAACAGGGGTAAAATGTAGTATGCATGGAAGTTACAAAACAAATACAAGACTTGCATTCACCATATTGCTAAAAGTTGCTTCTTTATTCCAAAAAGGTGCTTTTCTGAAGAGATATAGTCTTTAATGAAGAAGAATTTAGGATTAGAAAATTGATCAAGAAAGGAAAAAATTTAGCTATTAAGAAGATGGAATTAAAAATAAAATTTTGGTTATTAACCGTGTGTCATTCCTTTCAGTTGCTTCTAATATTGATGCTGAGAAAGAAAATATTAGCTATTGTACTCCTGATGTTGGGATTGACAATCTCACCTTGTTTGGCCTCTGGTGATTTTGATCCTATTTATTTTGAAAAAGTAAAAAGGCAAAATAAATGAAATATGAAAAAGGGTCATGCATGTACATGTAGAAGCAATTGAAAGGGAATGACATCTGGGAGCTTATAATGAAGAATTTACCGTAGTTGTCTAATTGAAACTATTCAATGAATACTTTCTTTTGCAGCACAAATCAAATAGAAAAATTTTCAAATCGTTTTAAAATCAGTAGTTTTAAATGGTTTCCAAAAGGAAGTAGTTTATATTGAACAACCTATCATCTATTTGAAAAAAAGCATGAAAATAAAGTTTACAAATTGAAAAAGGCATTGTCTGGTTTAAAGTAAGCACTTGTGGAATGGAATAATAGCTTTGAAATATTTCTTTGAAAATGGTTCAAATGTACATGTCTTGCACATTAAGAAAAATAAAAAAGAGGTATTTTAGTTGTTTGTTTGTATGTTGATTGCTTAATTTTTCTAGAAAATAATGTATGCATGTTTCCAGAGTTTATGGAGTCCAGAACTTTAGAATTTGAAACGTCCGACACTGGGTTCGTGTCTTATTTCCTAGGCAATTAAGTGAACCAAATGGATGATGGAATTTTTAAAGACTTCAACATGGAGAACTACAAGCAAGTGCGCATACAGTTAAAATGTGCTATAAAGTTGAGTAAGCAAAGTGATGGTGAGAGGATTGTCCCACTTTGCTTGGAAGCCTTCTGGGAAGCCCATGTTGCTTGGAGTCGGCTTGGTTAGCTGGTACATGGAAGACCTAAACACATCCCAGCTAAATGCAATTAAGAGGATTTTCTAGTACAAGGTATACATAATCGTTGTTTGTGTTACTTAGGTTCTAATTGATTTTGATCCTATAGGTTTTACAGATTGCCGTAGGGATGGAGACATCATGAAGTTGTTTCTCATTAGAGAAGTAAGCACACGGATACCCGGTTCTATTTCATTTATAATCAAGTAAAGGAGAAGAATGTGGAACTTGTATGCACGCTTCTTCCACAACCCGAGCTCGAAGAAGGAAGAGATAAGAAGGCCTTATAAATCCATACTAGAGTCCGACCGCTACTGCCGAATTTATTATCTTCATGCATGAGGATAATAGATTACTTTACTTAAGGATAATAGATTACTTTACTTAAAGAATGTGGAGCTTGTCTGCACAAAATCATTAAGACCAAATTGCCATCACTTCCATAAAGCCCCTCAAAGATAAAACAGTTTAAAACCTATAAATTATGTTGGGGATGACCAAAATTGAAAAATAAAACTAAAGGGGTGATAGCAAAAGTAAGCTTCAATTTTGAAAAGGGCACTTTATGAATTCGGCAAATATATATAAAGGACACTTTTAAAAGTTTTGCATAATTTGTTTAGGATGTAACAGAAAGTTTGAATTCAAATTTGAAAGTTCAAATGTAGAATTAGTCTAGATTACCCAGATGAGGATATGTCCAGGAATAAAACTGTGCAGCACAAAGTATACAATGCATGCAAAATGTGCATTTTTGGAGGGTTCTATGAAAATTCGTACAAATAATTTGCATGCATGTCTAGCAAGAGAAAAAGCTCATTAGAAATATCTAAAGAGAGTCTAGTGATATTGCCAATGTACTAACTTAGAGAGAGAGAGAGATTTGTAGTTCATGTAGCACTTATAATACCACAATTGGAACTATTTGAGTGAAATATTAGCCACACCTTTTTAAGTGCTTTTTTTATTACAAGATCATTTGTAGTCCTCTTTCTATACATTTATGCCTTTTATGATCAAACCTAGATTGGTGATCAAAGAATGAATCTCCTAAGTGACTCAACTTTTTGTAACTATAATCATGGTGGTGAGCCCTCTTATGTAACTATTGGCATTGAGAATTGATCCCTGGTATCCAGTTTAGTGCCACATGAAATGATTAAAGTGAGTAAGAACTCCGAAGTACAACTGTTTCCTGAAGAAACAAAATTGCTAATGACCATGGCCAAAAGATTATGTGCTTCCATAGGAGCATATATTACTCCCTCGGTGGAACCACATCTGGGATTAATTTTTGGGACTTCAAATTATAACCCTTTTACAATGAATCAAGAGCACCTATACTATCCTCCTTCGGGAGCATGGTTTATTTATTTTCCCTCGGTTGGAATTGGGAAACTTATTCGGTAGGATTTTTTCAATCCGAAATTTTGAGAATCATTTAAAAATTATAAGATAAATATTCTCAAAAATATTGAAATTAAGTTTTCTAACATTTGGATCTCATTGTTTCTATTCAATCTCGAGATATTATTCTTTTCGAGTGCATAGAAGGTACAATTAAGAAAAAAATTTATTGAGATTAATCTCTAAGAGGGTTTTGGGGTCCTAAAGTTAATTCTAGGTAGGGTAATATCCGAGAGATTAAATGGACATCCTACTCCACATCTTGCTCTGCAGGAATAGAATATCTTTGAGCAAAAAATAAAAGTGATAAGAGTGTGTGCTGCCATGAGAGCATATGGTACATTTACTCCCACTGTTCAAACACATTATAGGAGTATTTTGTAGACTACAAATTTAGGGCATAACCTCATCGACCTAACCATCAAACTCAGAACGTGTTGTGTATAAAATAAGGGATTGCCTACAAAGAGAGATTATCTTTGGAAAAAATTTATATAACTGCGAAGCTCTATACAATCAAATTAAGGCCCACCTCAAAAATTTTACTAAAAGAGGTTGTTCCGATGCCTAAAAATCTTCAAATTGATCATCTCAACCTCAAGATGTATGGACATGAGAAAAAATGGATTTCAAGTCTTGGAAATAATACATCTTGTAATGCATCTTCGAATTATGAATTTTCAAGATTTTCAAATATTCATAGATCCTCTAAATCTACTCTATTTTTTAGCTTTAAATTTTATAATTAGATATGAAATTAAATTTCAAACCACCACAAATATTTCCAGTATTGCAACAACATTTTCGATACCATATGAAAGTGCGCCTTATTTTGATTGTTTTAAGAATTTTAAATCCACTTTTTTTATGAAAATACCCTAATCTTGTGATTGTAGAGTGGATCCTATTATCTTCATCACTCAAATTGTTTCATTGTATTAAATAAAAAAAAGAAGAAAAAAAAGAAAATGGTCTAATATTTATTATAATATTTAGAAAGAATCAAATGACTCCTAAATCCTTAAATTACTCTCATAAGACATAACATGTGCCTTTTTCTTAATTTTTTTATTTTTTTAAATGTTAATTTCAAATCCGGTATGAGTGAAACTCAAGACATCACACTATAGAATCTTGTAACCCTAACCTTGAGCTCGTTCCTTACAGGGGCAAAGTAGAGAGAGAGATACGTGAAGATGAAGATGAAACCATTCAAAAAGAGCATCCAATAAGGCAGGCTTTTAGGCTGGACCATTAATCTTCTCTCTGTAATCTGTCTTATAGAGAGATTATGAAACCATTGACAAAGACAATCCATACCAGGAAAGAAATCTTTTAGGATGTAGTGTTAACTCTCTCTCTCTAATTTTAACTCTCTCTCTCTCCTTCTAGACCCGCATGGGACAAAATATTAAAATACTAGCATTAGTACTTTGCACCTACACCCAAAACCAAATTAAGAACCATTAATGATGAATTAATAATCTTTATTATTCTGGTTCTATAAAATGGTAGGTGTGTTTTAGTGAAAAGCAAGCATCTCCATCGCCATCTCAACTAGTCTTTGTAAAGCCTTTTTCTAAGACTCCTTTCTCTCTCTAGTTTCTCCAGTTCTAGCTTCTTTTTCTACTTATTAATAGTAGTTTCTCTCTCTTGTCTCTTGTCACTTGTTTCTTTGTTTTAGATTCCCTCTAATATATCTGCAATACAGTTATCTGTTTTTTTTTTTTTTTTGTTCTTTTTTTTTTTTTTTGACAAATTACACTTATCTGTTTTTTCTTTTCTTTATTATATACAGGACTGTGCCTATCTTCTTATATTTCTGGTTTTCACTTTTTCTTTTCTTTATGTACGACAGGGTGCTCTATCTTCCTAAATCTCTGGTTTTTCACTTTTTCAGGCACTAAAATATCATTTGATTGCCTACTCTCTTTCTCTCTCTCTCTCATTGGTTCTACTTATTAATTTTCTATCTCTACTAGAATCTGCAGCATGCTTTTCTCTTTTTTAATAGCACCATCTTCACCAGCGTGCGGCCTTCATCTCTATCTCTAGTTTTAGTTTTTCAAGCATTGTATATAATCTAGTTATCAAGATTGGACTGGCCACAAAATCAATGGGGATCCAGTCTAATCAATACCGATTTGATCGTCAGTTGAACCAAATTTTCAAAAAATATAAAAAGTATATGATACTAGTTTTAAAATATAAGATATATTCAAAAACATTTTTCAACTTTGTTTAACTAGTCGAATCAGTCAAAACTGTATAGTCTGACAAGCCAAAACTAATCAAACACTAATTCTGACATGTTTTTAACTAAATTACCTTTTTGCTTTATACTATACCAGCTAAAGCAATGAGGTCAAATCGGGTACTCCTATATAGTCTAGATAACTATGTTACATATGCCTTTCCTCCCCCCCCTTTTTGATATATATATATATATATATATATATATATATATATATATATATATATATATATATATATATATAGTTGGGTAATCCAATATAAGAGAGAGGCGTACATAATATAGTTATCCGGACCATATTGGAGTACCCAATTATATATATATAATCGGGTACTCTAATATGAGAGAGGCATACGTTATCCAGACCATATTGGAGTACCCCGATTTTATATATATATATATATATATATATATATATATGGGGGGCCGTCACGTGGTGTGACGGTAAAAGGCTTGGGTAGCCAGCTCAAGAGCGCAAATTTGAGTCATGAGAGCGCCCACTTTGTGAATAAAGCCAAAGGTTGGGATCGTTTCAAACCCACCCCTCCCAGGACCCTGCATAAATAGGACTAGGGTCGAGTTACGGTATGAAAAACCTAAAACACGTCTATAGGCGAAATGCTACAGTGTTTCGCCACTGCCAAGAATATAGCATGTCTGTAGCAGTTTATTGAACAGACTCGCAAATGGACAGTACACCGTCCATTGCAGTTCCACATAAATTTTTTACCGCCACGAACCTTGTATGCTTGTGATGGTACCGCCAAAGACATGCGAGATCCGTGGCAGTCAATAAATGCATGCCACCTGATTTTTTTGGACGGTAATGAACACATGCTCTCTCTCTCTCTCTCTCTCTATATATATATATATATATATATATATATATATATATATATATATATATATATATATATATATATATATATATATATATATATATATATATATATATATATATATATATATATATATAACTCTTAAAAACACCTATAAACGATTTTGAATAGTATTTCGCCCAGCCACGAACATACTAGGTCTATGGCTGTTTATTGAATGGAGCCGCATGGACGGCATGTGGCTCGTGGAAATTTCCGCGTGTTTTTTTACCACAATGGACATGTAGTTCTGTAAGCCTCGCCATCTGAAAAAAATCGGACGGCGCCGACCCTGTGGACAAAAACATATATATATAGGTGGAAAAACCTAAAAAATGCCTATAGGAAAAATGCTACGCCGTTTCGTCTCCATCACTGACTTGCTATGTCCGTGGCAATTTGTTGAATGGACCGGCAACAAACGGCGCCGTCCATTGCGGTTCTGCGTCAATTTTTTGACCGCCATGGACCTAGTATATCCGTGATGGTACCCACCATAGACATGCTAGGTCTGTGCTGGTCGAAAAACATATGCCGTCTGATTTTTTTGGACGGCGATTGGCCAATGGGAGAAATCACTGTAGCATTCCGCTGGGCAAAATCACCGTAGCATTTCGTCTATAGGCATTGTGTGGATTTCTATATATATATATATATATATATATATATATACCAAAATTTTTACTGATTTGTTCCTCTCTCTCTCTCGTGCTGAGTTATGCAGTTTCTTTGTACTGGCATGAAGGAAAATTCTCAGTCGACAGTTCGTGACTGCCGGCCTCTTTCGATACAGCTGGGGTGCGAAGGAATCAAACAAAGGAGTGGTGAGAGAAAGTTAACTTACAACAGCAAACCCCCATCTCCTTTATTTTCGTTTCTCACTCCTCCCAAATATTCCCCTCTCTCTCTCTTTCTCAAATGAAAGAAACAAGGAAAAGCTAAGTCTCTCTCTTCCCCTTCCCCTTCCCCTTTCCCTTTTCAAGTCAAACAAACAAAGATTGGTGTAGCTGGGGAACAACGAAAAGGTAAAAGAACAATAACACTGCATATATTCTTTGTTCCAGCCCAACCATTTATGGTATAAAAAACATGGAGAAAGCAGGTATATATATTGCCAACCACACGATCTTTTCTGTCTAGACTTTAGATAGAAGTACTTCAGCAACAAGTTTTAGATCGAGCAGCAGTGAAGCTATAACCAGAGTAGGAAGGTATAAATAAGAATCAGTTTGTCTGTCTTGTACTTCATAAAGGATCATGATTTGAGGTCTATGTGTCTGCGAGGTTTTCGTAAATGGATCTCAAAGAACGCATGATCAAGCTAAAACTCGACATCCAATCCTCATTTTTATGTAGACCTAAAATGGAAAGAAGTGCAAACGAAGGAGTTATCGTTCCACTTCCACTTACTCATGCAACAAAGCCTATGCTGAAATGGACGCCTGAGCTGCACCAGTTATTCCTTGACACAGTCGCCCGGCTGGGGGGCCTTGATGGTGAAAATTCAGAAACCTCCTCTCGTTTCCTCTAGATGCTTTCGGTTGACATTCAGTAAAAAGGAAATTTATTGTCTTTTTTCCGCAGAGGTCTCACCCAAAGTAATGGTGCGAGCCATGGGGATACCTGGACTAACAGTGTTTCATCTCAAGAGTCACCTGCAACGCGAGGTATCATATCTCTCTCTCTCTCTCTCTCTCTCTCTCTCTCTCTCTCAAAAGAGGACTAAGCAATATTGATGCATTGCAGAGGTACAAACGAGCAAAGGCCCAAGGATTAGTACACAGCAGGAGTCTAAGAAATGGTGAGGACAGTTTATGAATATGTGAATTAGTTTCTGCTGATTAAAATTTGATGGTTATGGTATCCCTCACTAAATGCATACAAATAACATTGGAAGCAATGAGCAATGGGGACCCTTGGATTCAATCAATGGACGCAATGGGCGGTATTCGAAGGATGAGAGGGGCGATATTCCCCCCAGATGAGTAAGAGAACCACGCTGCCATTCTCTTTCTCTCTCTCTCAGCCTTTATCAACAGAGATATCTTCTTGAATGTAATGTTCGTCTCCGGTGACTCAGGAACATTCGCATGGAAGAAGAAGCTATACAGAAGCCAATCAGCATGAAAAGGGAAATGCTTCAGCGGATAGAGGCAAGATACCCAAGACTCTTTATCCTTTGTATGGGTTTTATTAACTTTCGTTGTGCATGGTAATTTGACCTTTCACCATAAACTTTTGGGATAATTTCATTTAAGGGTCATGATCCTTCAATCCTTAAGGGCTAATCCAAACATCCAATTAAGATTCGAGGGTTTAATTTTTAATTTTCATTTCACTCGAGCACCTTTTCAAAAGATATCATAAAAAACAACCAAAACACCCAAATTGCCCATATTCAGAGTTGAGAACCCCGGATAAGCAATGGCATTTTAGTAATTTGACCCACCAAAGACACGCTAACCAAATGGCTCAAGCACCTCTGCTTGCTTAGGGTAGGTGAAATTACTAAAACACCTGATGCCTATGCTTGTTTAGGATTCCCAACCTGGAATAAGGCCAATTTGGGCATTTTTAAATAATATTGTTTCAAGAGATTTACGAGTGAAATGACAATTAAAAAGTAAATCCTCTAGTGCTAAGTAGGATGATTTTGTAAGCAGTTTTTTTACTCCCTAAATGACATTTTCCTTAAATTTGTTAGATCCAATTGCTTTCTTGCAATCCATATTTGGGTAAAGATATGTTGGACATTTGGCACAAAATGTCACACCTTTAATGCCCATTAGAGTTAATGTCAGTACATTTAAAACATGTCTAAGTTCAAAATATGTTTCTCGTATAGTTGTCAAGAGTCTTGTAGTTAGGTATATTTCTGTCATCTTAGTCATTAAAACTTAGTTACCTGGCCTAGGTATCTGTCATTTGTTAATAACAATATTTTTAAATTCACATAAAGCATAGGATATATATTGGGCTAATACACATTTAGCAAGACTAATATCAATACATTAAATTTGTAAGCACCAAATACACACTGTATCTCTCCATATTAACTTTCTATAAGTATGAACATATAAAGGGTGACAGATAATTAATCTGCTATTGCTTTGATGAAGAATATCGAAGGTCGTCATGTATCGAAGCTCGTCACGTAATTACATCTCTAAATAGATGATGGCTAATCAACTTCTCTTGTTCATGGTCCCTGATTTAGGTGCAGAAACACTTAAAACTACGAATGGAAGCACAAACAAGGTATCTTCAGACTGTATTAGAGAGGGCAAAGACTGCACTTTCTTCATACAACTTGGATTCCTCAGGGGTGGAAGCATTCAGAGCAGAGCTCTCAGAATTGGCTTTGTCTGTAGTAATCCATGATTATATGGACACAGCCATCTCCAAGAACAAAGCATCTGAATTTGCAAGCCCACAAATGGAAAACCAAAGGATGACAGGAATGGGAGCTTCTGGTTATCATGCTCCTAAGCCCCAGGTCAACTATGGTTCAGGCAATAGCACCTTAAGTTCACCTAAAAGCCCCCTAACTTCCTTAACGATGGATGTTAGCATGCAAGGCCACAATTATGAACTTAGATTTAATAAATCATGCGTGGAGCTGATCCCAGTGATGCGGGGGGGGCCAATGGTTGCAACAAATAGGGCTTCACGATCTATAAATGGTAATAATGCAGTTTCTCTGATTCTTCAAATGGGAGCAGACCGAAAGGAGGAAGGACAAGAGCCACCGTTAGGCAGAAAATCTGTGAGAATGGAAGAATGTAAGAGAGTCAAAGAAACTGATATTGGCATAAGAGAAACTGACATGGAACCTCCACATGTGGATCAAGTGAGCAGTGTGAGTTTCATGAAATCAGTGGAACCCAGTGACAAATTGGGAAACCATGAAAATGGTGGCTTGAAATTGGTGATGGGGTTTGATCTGAATGCTTGTTGTGACCCACTGATCATCGCCATTGACAAGTGAATATGGATTGCATTACATGGCTTCACCGTGTTACGGGGAAAATCTTTCAAGAAGCATGTAACTCTCAATGTGTCTTTTCCCTGTTTTTATATTTTGCCTAAAGTTCATGAATGTTTTTGTTTTACAGTCTACTAGAGGATAAAAAACTGCAATTTCATTTTTCTTAAAGAGCTATAATGGGTACTTCAATTGCAAAATAAACCTTAGGTAGTAGTAAAGTGTCTTTTCTCTTCCTTTCGAAGGCCACAGCTCAACATCGTCAAAAGGTTCAAGAAAAGCTGTAAGGAAGAAGGTTGTCTCCTTCACTTGATGGCTACGGCCAGGGCTTCTACTCAAGAAATCCTTGTTCAGTGTCCCTCTGGTTTGGAGGTCTTGTCACCATGAAAGCAAGTGGAGAATATGAGAACAATGCACTGTCATTTTATTGCTCATGTGACTTCAAGTATACAGTCATCCCACAGATGTAATAAGGACTAATCTAAGAACGGTGGAATTCTGTAATCTTTGAAGCGAGGCTTACATGACATCAGTAAATTATTGTCATTTTTGTGGAAAGGCTAGATATCTTTCAAACAATGTTGGCAGTTTCTCATCTCCTGAAAATGTTTGCTGGTGATCTCAAGGATATAAATCAGGATTTCATCTCATTTCATTGTTATTTTGTTAGTAAGCATGTTTAAGGCAAGGCATTCATCTGATAAAAAAGGAAACATAACCTGACCACAGCTGCTAATAGTTACCATTTAAGCCAAGACATTAGGTATCGACGAACAAGAATAAACAGACAACATAAATAAGAATATCAACACAAGAAAATAAAAAGACATTCAGTAAAAGACCATTTTATGCCGTTCCCTAAGCTATTGATGATAACAAGCATAAAAAGTGGAAAGAAATTCGAGGAATAACATGATCAATCCCAAAAGTAGAGCATCTAACAGTCAAAACAATAGACAAACGCATCACAAATGAAAAGCTTAACACAATCAATCCAAAAGTAGAGCATTTAACAGTCAAAACAATAGAAAAGGCTTTTTTTTTTTTGGATAAAGTTAACAATAGAAAAGTAATTACTTTAACACACCAAAGCAACCACAGAGGTGGATCTTGACGAACTCTATCATAGAAACTCAAACCGTTCAGCTGTAAGTCATTATTAGACAATGTTTTTCCAATGAATAGCACTCGAACAATTTCTCGTGCACATAAAATAGAGATAGTCTTTGAGAAAATTGGTGAAAACTACATACATCCACCGGAATGTGTGAGGTTCCATGACTCTCAACAAACCTCTCCATTGTACAAGTCACCTGTGCTAGCGTGTGCAAAGTACTTCCACTCTTCTATAAAATAAACTTTGTTGCACTAGAATTATAATTTCCTATAATAAATACTCTACAATAGCACAACTTGCCTATCTAGAGAGGGCCCTGTAACATGGAAAGTACAAATACAAATGACCTTCATTTCCTCCAAGATAGAAAGCAATCTGATAACCAGTAGAAATGAGAAGGCCATTCTCCAAAGTAAGGAGTTGGAAGCCTAATCATAACTTTTATAAGAGATAAACTGTCAATATTAGAAGATGGGATGCTTTTCCCTTTTTTTTGGGATAATAACCATACTAGACAGTGGAAAAGGAGTACACATCAATCTGCACTATAACAGTACAGAATACATACAGATGGAGATGCACAATCAAACCCACAGAGAGAGAGAGAGAGAGGAAAACGAAGGATTCAAACTGTGGCAAGGCCCTAAATTGAGACTTACACCATAATGAGGCTTCCAGCTCCCACCCCCTCCTTCACTTAGCCTGCCTACCACCTCATTACCTTCATGATAGACATGGAAGATAGAAACAATGAAATCAATAAAGGAAAGAATCCCTTCCATAATATTAGCAAGCCTCTAAAGGAATTCGGAGGATCTACTGACCCACGGAATATCCTCAAGTGAGTAACCCACCACAATCAAGGACCCTATGAAGGACACAACAAACATCCTCAACCCTAATATTGACACTTCGACTCAATAGAAGATATATCACATGATCCTGCAAGACCATAAAAAGACTTAGGGATGTGGCCCTTACTCTATTTGGAAAGGATACCAACTTCAACAGGGCCAGGGTTACCAAAGGAACTTCCATCAAAACTTAATTTAATTTATCCCCGGGTAAAGGGATTCAAACAGGAAACAGTCAGAAATCAAGCCTTTTCTAAAGGGCCACCACAGTCCACTCTCTGATAAAGCCATGAGCCCTTAAGCCACATACTCAAAGCATTTAAATATGAAAAGGAATGTGTGCGAGGAAATACAAAGAGGTAAGATAAATTAGGACACATTCAACATTGGGTGGAAATGTTGTAAGGAGAGAAATTTTGGCAACAGGAATCCATGACTAGCACTTCAAGTTTCCCAAATGATTGCACATTCAAGAAAGCGCAGTAAAGATTTTCTTAATGATCAGAGATCTGTAGAAATATCTGATTACATAAAATTTTAAAATTTTGGTAATGACAAAAAAAAAAAAAAAAAAAAAAAAAAAAACAAGAGAGAAAACAAACAAACAAATAAAAGCAGAGGTTAGACATCTATATGTGAAAGCAATTCAATGATTAGTGTATTTCAGGTCATGGATCATAATTTTTGTGTCAGTTCCAAAATCCAACCTCTCAGGTTGAGGTTGTTTCTCAGTCCATGACACCAGAGAAGAACAAACAAAGAAAAACAACATATACACCAGTAGGTCATAAAAGATGTTTCGCAATAAATATTTTAACACTAGGATCTAGCTCCCGATGAACAGTGAGCTGTATGCCCTCAATCCCATTCTTTTCAGTCTATAGTGGATTCTTCCTATAGTATTGAAACTGCCTCCCTCAAGAATAAATATGCTTCATTTGGAATATAGAAAATCAGCCGACCCCAAATAATTGGGATAAGGCTTGGATGATGATGATGATTTAGAATATAGAAAATCGTTTCTAAAACTTCAGTTGAAGTGTCAATACTTTGTTAAAAGAATTGAGAGAACTTGAGTATCTCTCATATAGCATAGGATTTTAATATAATGGTTGCAAAATGAAAAACAAAAAGGTATTCAATTTCATCTCACAAAGTAGATGGAAATGTGGACATTGTACACATGTCTCTACCAGTAATTACGGTAGTCTAAATTCGGAACCCAATTGAGAACATCCTATATATAGAGGACACAGAAAATGGATGATATACAGTTGAAGTTTCATAATTGAGTCATTGTCGCTGTTCCTGCATGCATGATTATCTTGCCAAATAAATAGCTCAAATATATAAGGGCAGCAAAGAATCTTCACCATTTGGCAGCGAATATAAAGTTTCCAACAAAACCCATCCCCAAGACAGGAAAGCAACAATTTTGTGGTACAAAAATGCACGTGAATACATAGTGAAAAGGAAAATTATGAAATGAAACTTAAATTCTTATTCTTCAATTTTATTGAGTTCCAAACTTCCCATCTACAAGATCAAAAGGACACACTGAATGAACAAGTACTTGCTCGATCTAACAGCCTTCCAAATGTATGAGGAAACGACGAGTGATTATTGCAAGAGCTAGAAATTCCAACTTTAGAAGAACTGCAGATCCAAGGAAAAACAGATGCTCAAACAATAATATTTTTTCAGAATAAGTGCTCGGACAATCAACAAAAAACAAGATTCGATTCGATATCATGGTCATTATTTAATTAACAGTGACAGAAGGATCAAGGTCATTCCTTTATAGTATCATAATCAGAATAATACCATGACCCGCTTATTCAAAATACCTAGAGAGATAAGATAACTACAAAAAGAAAGTGAGTAATAAGAGAACTTTCAAGTTCAAGCTAAAAAAAGAAGAAATAAATTGACCCAATTGAGTATCATCTCTTTACTGATAATTTTTTAGCCCCTGAAATTGTGCCCTGTTTCTTACTCCGACGGGGCTTCTTTGATCCCCAAGCTTGCATCCTCCCTATCGGGCACCCGCACTTTGCCCGAAATATCAGAACTGCCCTTCCATTTGGGGGAGCCAACTTTCTGAGCTCATTTTCCAATTCTTTGTGGTCTTCTCTCAATTCAAACATCAAGAATTCATCTCTTATCAATGGAGGAAAACCCTTCAAAGACTCCTCTGATTCGATCTGAATATCGAACTCAACAGCTTTCCGAAGGCCTCTGCAACTTGGGTTGTCGCACTTTCGAGATCGAATCCCCACAACTTCCCAAACAACCACCAGGGACAAAACCAAGATAACCAAAAACCCACTCGCATAAGCCACTGGGGCTTCACTAATCACTTCATATGTTAGAGAGAGCGGAACAGGAACAAGCTCTGCAAATCCATGGTAGAAATACTTGACATAAGGGAGAATCAAGAACCCACAAGCACCAAGAACCAAGATCAATACGAATATATCAATCGCTGCAGAGGTTGATTGATCACATAGTTGGTGGGTTAATGGATTCAATGAATTGGGTTGTCTCTTGAACTTGTAATTGGGTTGACAGTTTTTGGATTGAGAACCCATGTGGTGAGTTAGAGCTAGGGAATTGGCCATGCCCTGGTCTAAACACTTGTAAAAATCAATCAAACACCACTGCCAAGCATTTATTTACAGAAACAACTGAATAATTCCGCGCAAAAAACCAATCAAGTCATTGTCAAAAAAATAAAACCAATCAAGCCAGTCTAAAATTTTCCAACAAAAAAAAACCATCAAAATCAATCAAAGTAAACAGTATGATAAAAAGGGATTAAACTAGACCAGGTCCACCGATTTGGACGATTTTAGTGCTTCCAAGATGAGTTTTTCGAGCTGAATTCGAATCAGGGAACCAGAACTTCTCAAAACGAATCAATATTGTTGAAAAATGCATCGAAATGGAGCGAGCTTCAGTGCCGGCTTCGAAGAGAAGCCATGGCCCAAATTAAGGGGCGTTCTGATATCCTCAGTTCTATGGGCTTATAGAACTTAATGGGTCAATTTCAGTGTGCGTAATGTTTTCAATTTTTTATGCCAAAATTTACAAAACAAATGTCACCTCTAAAATGATATAATTTTTCACAAAAATACAAAATGTGACGATAAATGATTTCATACTCCCGTCGGAGTAGACTGTCTATGTACTTCGTATCTAAAACCCTATATAGGTGTCAATTTAAGACTCGAAATTTTAGGGATGTAAGCTTTTCACCCATAGGCACCTTACTAGAAAAAATATTCCTAAATTGAAATCTCTATCTACTAAAAAGAAAAGTCTCCAGATTAAGTAGAGACTATGCAATTTTTGAAGGGTAATATCTAAGTATTAAAAAATTCCAAATTCAATTTTTTCTTTTAAAAATTATAGACTAGTGATTCTTAAGGGGGCTCCCAAAATTTCACTCAAAAAATCTTCCTAAGTAGGTATTTCGATGAGGGAGTAAAAACACGGTATATGCTCCCGCATGAGCATTATACATGTTCTAACATGAAGCATGGGATAGAAGGTGTCCACCCCAAACAATCAAAGTCAAACCCTGAGGTGCTAACTCTAATGCCATACGCCTTACGATGATTTTAAATTATATTTTCACCTCCATTTATAAAATTGAAAATAGATGGTCCAAATAATGAGTTATATGATGTATTATATTTAAAATTTTAAATATTTTTTTCATATACATATGTCTTGAGATCGAGATGATAATGGAGGGTTGGAGAGCATCTTGCAATGTGTTTTTGTTGATTATCTAACTTCTTCACTGTATAGTTGACACCTCATATAAAGTTTTTACTTAGGTGTTGTTTTTACAAGATGTCAACTTCTAAACCATGCTAGAAGATGTGATTCCAGTATTAGGGACTCATGGCTTGAAAATACATTTTCATTCTTAATTATAAAAACTAGTGCAGGTTAAGTACATCTATAAATACTTAAAATCTTCAAAATAACATACCATCCAAATGATGAGTAATGATCCTATAGGACCCTCCCCCACTTATGTATGTAAGATCCCAAATTATCACCATTAAATTTGACACGGATCTTTAGAAAAGTTATCACAAGAGTATGGAACTTGAATTTTTTTTAGATCCGCGTCAAATTTAATTGTGATCCTTTGAGGTCCTACACACATAAGTGAAAAAAAATCTTATAAAATTATTTCTCATTTTATAAACTAATATACAATTTATTGTTCAATATTGTATATAAGATGTAATTTTATAGACCCATTTATGACAAAAAAAGGTCACGTCTAAAACTGAAGCACCAAGTTTACGTGTCGTGCTTGTTATACCTAGTCATTGACGTGCTTGTTATACCTAGTCATTGAATGAAAAAGTTTATAGAAGGTGCCTTAATTGAAGAGAGGATTCCAAGTTAGAAGACCGTCTCATTGATCATCTCAACCTTGAAACGGATAGAACTAAAAAAAAAAAAAACTTTGATCCTAAAAAGAGTATGTCGCATGACAATTTATCAGGACTGTCTATATATACACATAGCCTTGCTATTCTTTACAAAATAACCGCACCTTAAGCATCAACAAATTAAAATGCTTAATTTTGTAGAATGTTGGTGCTATTCATGGAGTAAAACAAATGTTTTGGTGTTTTTCATTGCTTCCTTGTGCTGTTTTCCTCTGATAGCTTTCACGTTGAAAAAGAGTCCTAACTCTAAACTGACTTTGAAAAAGGAGTGGCAAAAGTTGGCATAAAATTCTCTATTAACTCATTAGGGCAAGTGTTGTATTTTTGCAAGAGCACACTATGCACTTAGTTGCCCAAAAGAGCTATTTGAAGGATTATTTTGGTCTAAAATATTACTGTCCATTTTAGAGTTCCCATATAAATGTTCTCACAAAAAAAAAAAAAAAAAAACCTTCTTAGAACTTAGGTCTTAATGTCCAGAAATTGGATGACCGTTGTTTAGACTTAAGACATTATTTTTTCAAGCATATGCAAAGAGTGTGTACTTAATTCATCTATTAGTGTGTGTACTATGCTCCCAGTAAAAGCCTATTACCAATTACTCCAATGGATAACAGATCTACTAGGGAGGAATTTTTTAATCTAAAATTTTGGGGATCAATTAAAATTTTATTTTTCCAAAAAAAAAAATCAATTTGAATTCTTCAACTCTTGTATCTCACCCACAGGAAATTGGGTGATATCTGTTCAATCTCGGGACCTAAATTTTTCAAACACATAAAGATTGTGCTTTAAAATGGAAAAGTGGTTTATGCTTTGGGGGATGCATAATATGTTAGGATCCCCAAAGGCATCACACATCCATCTTAAAGATGGATAGTCATGTTAGAATCCGTAGGAATATACATACACATATATTGAATATTGAATGGAGAATCGTGAGAGAAGAAGAGAGAACACAACATTTACGTGATTCAGGCCGAAACTTTACGCCCACTGATCCAAAGCCCCAACCGGCTACATCTTTATTATTTTGGATGGATATTTACATCAATAAGCATATATATATATATATATATATAAGACAATCACACAAATACAAGAGATAAATATGATATGATTCTTGGAGATAGAGGTAAATAATAGGAGACTTTATCACCAAACTAACTTGATGATTAAGTAACTTTGAGTTGGTCTCTTCTTATCTTCTAGATACTTAATCTTATCCAGAGATATATACTCATATCCATAATGATTATATAAATATGAACCCTAGATGTCTTTATCCTAATCCTCCTCTTCAAACTCAAAATGCTTTGACATAAAGCAGCTAGAGTTTGAACAATACTAAGTTGCCAAACAACAAGTAGTGCCAAACAATAAGTAGTGATCAAATCCATGATAAATTTTACATGTTACCATGGTCTTCCAAGAAACAACTTTTATTGGGCTCTCTACTTTCTCTAAAGACTTTCTCTCTCTAGAGAAACAACCTTTATTGGGCTCTCTACTTTCTTTTAAAGACTTTCTCTCTCTAGAGCTTTTTTCTCTGAAGATCTTCTCTCTCAGAGGCTTTTTTTCTTTCTATAGGATTTCTCTCACTAAAAAAAATGATCTTTTTTTTCTCTTTTTCGAAATATCCGGGATCGAGTAATGAAAAACTCAATGATCATCACACAGGATAGAGCAATAGAAAACTTCATCATCAAACATGAATCAGGTAACGAAAAACTTAATCATCAACTAGGATCGAAAAATTTGATCATCAACCACGATCAAATAAACTCGATCATCACACAGGATCGAGTAATAAAAAACTTCATCATCAAACAAAACAGAAACACATAACGAAAAATATGATCATCAACTAGAATCAAAAAATTTGATGGTCACACGTCAACCCTTAGATTGGGTTCTTTCTCTCTCTTCAAAGACTCGTAAAAATAGGTGCTTTTCCTTTATGCTCTTCTTTCTAGAAAGATGGGCCCCTTTTTTAAGGGATGACTCTCTCTCTAAACTTGGCTTTTTATATCTCTCTCACAAGAAAGCCTGACTCTTCCTTTGTGAAACCCTCATTCTTCCTTTGTGAAACTTGATGTATCTCCCTCAATTAAAAAAAAACATGGGTCGCTTTTTTTATGGAAAACTGGTATCTTTTTCTCTTTGAAAGACGTGGGATCTGTTTCTCTCTCTTAAACTCTCTCTCTCCTACGGCTGGCGGCTCTGTCCAAAAAGTGACACCCTAAAACCAACAGGGATAGCAGAGGCCATGCTCTTTGAGGCAAGCATTGGCACAACTGATATTGGGTTGGGTTAAAACCAACAGGGATAGCAGAGGCCATGCTCTTTGAGGCAAGCATTGGCACAACTGATATTGGGTTGGGTTCTTCTAAAAAGGGCAATGTTGGTCCTGCTAGCAAACCCAAAAAGAAATCGATGACAGCACCAGATGGAAAGAACCAAAGATGCATAATTTCCAAGCAAAAATATTTCATTGCTACTGCCACTGGCAATTTGGGAAGGCACTGCAATCATCATCATCCTGGATATGATTGGCAAGGTGATATTCTCACGCAGGCTCCTCATCCATCTCCCTAGCAAATCCTTTTTTTTTTTTTTCGAACAGAACTCTCTCCCTCTAATGGATCCTTTCTCGCTCCTCAAAAAGTTGCAGGTTTTTGATGTCCATGGCCACGATAACACTGAGAATCACTGGAAAACCTTTTTTTTCTTTTTTTTTTTCTTTTTTGGACCCTAAAGAACTTCTTTGCCGAATGGAAATCTCCATTTTTTTTTTTTGGACTTCTTATTAATGGGTAAGGCAAATCCACATTAATAACTTGATCAACTTGAAGGAATACAAAACGTCACCTTTTGCATTCCAAGAGAGCAATTGCAAACAATTTGCAAATCTTTAGATTTACGTTGTGTGAGGATCCCCTTTGGCTCATCAGTTTTGCATAACCTTTGCAACAAAAATAACAATGTCCAATGCAAACCTAGTTTACAATCTATTTCCGTGAAATTTTCTTTTTCCTTAGAAATATTAGTTGTAAAAAGAAACGATTGTAGAGAGAGCGAGAAAGATCCACGCTCACCATACACAAGCCAGAATAAGTCAACTGTAGAGATTTTTAA